>NC_057808.1:96049988-96094939 GCF_018294505.1 Triticum aestivum
GACACACACACACACATCTATACACATATAGTGCGTGAATAACTTTAAAAGTTGGTCGTTGGATGAAGCCAATCCGACGGTACAGAGATGGCAAATCCGAGCACTACCGGCCGTTGGATATCATCTACATTCTACCAGATTTTGCCACACGTACAATCTAGAAGACTCCATGGTTGAACTTAAGCATAATGCACAAACCTCAAAACACAAGCACTTCTCCTTTGTTCTCTAGAATCTTTCATATCTTAATTGCCCAAACTTTTTTTCTAAATGAATTGTCACTTTTTGTTTTTACCTTTACAATGCACAATTCCATGAATCTTAAAATAGACAAGTCCAGTCAATCATTCTTTAATTTTTTAGAGCAAAAAATAACCCATAAAACATAGTCTACAAATTAGCAAAACAAGGATCCCAAGGTTTATATAATTGCCATGATAGGTCACTATAGAGATATAATATATCTCTATAATGACCGTGTCATGGCATTTAAATGAAGCTTGAGATATGCAACTTCCCACCGGGTCATCCATCCATGGACTACTCCAGCCCAAGCACGCTTAACTTCTGCGTTCTATTCGACTAGGCTAGCGGATGGGGAGTCGGCCCTTGCTGATAAGATTTGCCTCCTTGCCATTAAGTCGTTTCACGTTGGTCACCCTATGGGACCTACTCCCTCCTATCACACACATTTGTGCTTTTAGAAACTATGTGGGATATTTTACATGGCCGGTGTGTTGCCGCTAGCCTTTAATGAGCACTTACACTGGTAGCGGGAAAACGATGGGAGAAGAGGCAGGAAACCGATGAGAGGATTGGCGACAAACAGTAGCCTGTTTTGAAAACCTAGTAGAGAAGGAAGGGTGAGCTAGCACGACACGTGTGCACAGTGCTTACCCATGTACTGCATGTGCTGTCGAAAGGGCTCAGGGTTGTCGTTCGATCTGGGATCATCCAACGGTGCACACGTACGATCCGTGGGGTTTGGGTTCTGGCCAATCAGAACACATGACTCAGATCGCGTGCGCAGCAGGGGGAAGAATATCATACGGAAACCAACATTCGGTGGAAACCGGTGAAAACCACGAGAAAAAGATGTTTTGAAGTTTCAATTTTTTTTGAAAAAAATGCGGGATGTAAGAGGATTATGTTTTATTGCCACACAAAATTTTAAGTTGAAACACATTACGAGATGTGAGCTATGGAAAAGACAAAATCAGCATTGAATAGTGCCGAATAGTAATGTCACTATTCAGGGCTGAATTTGTCTTTTTCATAGCTCACATCTCGTAATGTTTTTCAACTTGAAATTTTGTGTCGCAATAAAACATCACCTTCTTAACATCCCACTGTTTTCAGATTTTTATGAAACTTTAAAATATGGTTTCCATGAAGTTTTCATTGAATATCGGCTTTCGTGAGTGAATCGTGTGCTATTTGAAAATATTCCGTGAGAAGAATCTCAGTTTTTAAATCCCCGTTAATCCAAAACTAAGCCGAAAATCGTGAAACCTGGCATGGTGTCACGACATGGCACTTATATGTTGAGGAATTTTTTCGTCCATTGTGGCGCAAGTTTTATTACAAGCCTCTTACAAACCGGAGCTTCTCTCAAAGAAGCCTCGTGGTTCCGATAGGGAAACGTGTCCCCCTTGTGGGCGAAACATAATCATTGCCTCTTTCCGCCTTGTATTTTCTTCTACGGACAACATGGAACGACAGGATATCCGTGCTGAAATTTAAACTTATTCAGGGTTCGTTTGGCCTTTTTATACACTAATTGAGTTTCCTAAGCATTTAATGTCCATAATTCAAATCTGAACTTCAAATACATGCTCCAGTTCACCAAAATGGCTAGAAAATTTATACATGTGTCCTTGGGTGCATGTTTAGGTTCCATGCCAGGAATGGGAACGAATTACAACCGTACCCGCGTCCTGGCTCATCCTCAAACATTTGGAATCTTGGTTTTTAAATCCCCGTAAATCCTAAACTCACCAGAAAGTCATCAAAGGTGGCATGGTGTCACGTCATGGCACATATATGTCGTGGTAAAAACATTGTCCAATTTGGGCCAAGCTTTATTACAAACCTCTTACAAAAACCAGATATTCTCTCAAAGAAGCCATGTGGTTCCAATAGGGAAACGTGTTCCCCTTATGGGCGAAACATAATCACTGCCTCTTTTCGCCTTGTATTTTCTTCCACAGGCAACATGGAACGACATGATATACGTGCTGAAATTTAAACTTATTCATGGTTTGTTTGGCCTTTTTATGCACTAATTGAGCTTCCTAGGCATTTAATGTCCATAATTCAAATCTGAACTTCAAATACATGCTCCAGTTCACCAAAATGGCTAGAAAAATTATACATGTGTCCTTGGGTGCATGTTTAGGTCCCATGCCAGGAATGGGAACGAATTACAACTGTACCGGTGTCCTGGCTCGTCCTCAAACATTTCGAATCTCCGTTTTTAAGTCCCCATAAATCCAAAACTCACCAGAAAGTCATCAAAGGTGGCATGGTGTCACGTCATGGCACATATATGTCGTGGTAAAAATATTGGCAATTTGGGTCAAGCTTTATTACAAACCTCTTACAAACTGGAGCCTGTCGCAAGAACCCTCATGGTTTCGATAGGGAAATGTGTCCTCTTGTGGGCCAAACGATAATCACTCCCTCTTCTAGCCTCGTATTTTCTTCTACACGCGACACGAAACAATAGGATATTCGCGCTGAACTTTGAAATTATTCAGGGTTTGTTTGACCTTTTTATTCATTAATTGAGTTTTCTAGGCATTTAATGTCCATAATTCAAATCCGAACTACAAATACATGCTCCAGGGCACCAAAATGGCTAGAAAAACATACATCTTTCCTTGGGGTGCATGTTTAGGTCCTATGGAACGAATGGGAACGAATTTAACCGTCTCGCCGTCTTGGCTTGGCCACAAACATTGCGAATCTCGGTTTTTAAATCTCTGTAAATCCAAAACTCACCAAGAAATCATGAAACTTGGCATGGTGTCACTACATGGTACATATAATTGTCCAACTTGGGCAAAGCTATATTACAAGCCTCTTACAAACCGGAGCCTGTCGCGACCCTCGTGGTTCCGGTCGGGAAACATGCCCCTCTTGTGGGCGAAACGTAATCGCTGCCTCTTCTCGCCTTGAACTTTGTTTTCTACCGGCAACATAGAATAACAGGAGTGTCGGGCTGAAATTTGAAACTGTTCAGGGTTCGTTTGGCCATTGTATATATATTACTAATTACTAAGTTTTCTACGCATTTAATGTGGTCCATAATTCAAATTTGAACTACAAGCACATGCTCCAGTGAAGCAAAATGGGTGGGAGATCATACATGTGTCATTGGGTGCATGTTTAGGTCTCATTTAAGGAATGGGAATGAATTACAAACTTGTCTTCATCATGAAACATTGAGAATCTCGGTTTTTAAATCCTGGTAAATCAAAAACTCACCCAAAAACATGAAATTTGGCATGGTTTCATGACATGG
Organism: Triticum aestivum; assembly: GCF_018294505.1. NCBI lineage: Eukaryota > Viridiplantae > Streptophyta > Magnoliopsida > Poales > Poaceae > Triticum > Triticum aestivum. Next base: position 96,053,515 of record NC_057808.1, read on the forward strand.
CACATATATGTCGTGGTAAAAAAATCGTCCAGTTTGAGAAGAGGCGCACACATTAGTAGCCAACGAAGTCCTTTTTGAAACAAAAACCTGACACGTTAATATCACAAACGGTTGTATTATATTAACCGTGTCGAAATTTAACCATACTCGGTGGCGTGCGTGCAACTATTTGATTAGACGGGGCAAGCGCAAGAAGTCCGCCGTGGAGGCTCGACAGGACGCATGCGAGTAGTCCGCCACGCAAGCTCGACGGGACGCGTGCATCCTGTCCACCTCACAGGCTCGACAGGACACGTGCGAGCAGCAAGGCCACCCATGCTCACCGGGAAGCGAGCTCTTTGACCTCCATGCACCAGATGTCGCCCGTCTCGCTCACAACTTCTCCATTAATGGGTTAATTAAAGCACCTAGACGAAGGGTGTTTGTTTGTGATCCCATGGCAATATTTGCTTTGTTCGTGTTTTCAACTCGTATTCCGCCCTAATTTAAATTGCCACATAGGGCAACGGATAATACGACCACAAATAAAATGGCAATGGATAATACGACGACAAATTTACAATGGCGCAGATAATAATTGTCTTACATATTCCGGATAATTTAAAATGACACATGCGGCAAAGCTCGGAAGACACGGGGGCAAGAGAAGAAGGAAATTGCAGACAACGATCTAGGTCGCTGCTATCTCTACTCGTCGATGGATCGCCGGGAACGAATTCCTTCATCTCCTTCTTCAATTCCTCACGACTTTGCTTGAAAGCAGCCACGGATTCCTCCACCTCCTGCTCGCGCTCGATCCGGAGCTTCCTCAAGCCACCCATAAGTTCCTCGATGACCGCTTTCAGCGTCATCTCCGAGGCACTGCTTTGATCATGCAGCATCTTCCAGCCGGCGGCCTCCTCCTCCTTCTCTGCGACCAACTTGAGGAGCTTCGCATTGTCACCCATGAGTTGCTCGACGAGGCCGATCACCTTGTCAACCGAGGCATCGCTGATCTTGAGCAGCTTCATCAAGCCGTCGACCAGCTCCTGCTACGTAGTGACGCCAGCGAGAAGGTCGTCGTCGCTGGAGAAGGACTTCAGGAACGCCGGCTCGTCACGATGGCCGACACCGCGAATGCGCTTGTGTGAGCCCTCGCGTGCCCGTGAGAGCTCGTTTGAGGGCTCCACGGCGCGCCGGGACATCTCTGTTGCGGCTGCGGCTTTGTGGCGGGACCTCTCTAGTGCTTCCGCGGCCTTGGTCTTTGCTGCCTGGTTATATGTCCACCCTAAACTCCTCCTACCGGTGATGGCAGAACGACTTGACAGGAAAGACCAGTTTTGTGGGTGATGAGGAGTGGAACTGTGAAGTAATTTTCGAGTGGGTAATTTTTATAGCTCGGTGCTAAGTGTGAACACATATTAGTTTGATAGGTGTGAACAGATTTGCAATTACTTATTGTGTTGTAATCTGCAATGTGACGAGAAACAAGGTCAAAATTTATTGACGGCAGAAGGTTGACCACGTGGTTTCTCGCCATTGAGGCGGCCGCGGCGCGCTCTGCTCACGTCCGTCCGCGCGTTTTGCTCGCCATTGAGGCGGCCGCGGCGCGCTCTGCTCTGGCGTCCCTGCGCGCGCTCTGCTCGCTGTTGAGGCAAATTTACAATGGCAATGGTTAATAATTCTTAATAATTGTCTTACATATTCAGGATAATTTTAAATGCCACATGCGGCAAGGCCCAGAACACTCACGAACTACATATGCATACAATTATAATAAAATATGAGCTAAAAGGCTGAGCTGGCGGCCTTCCGACGATGGTCTTCTCAAACTCCATGATCAGCATAGCACCCTTGCCGTCGTTCACTCCAAGTGTCCCGACCCGCCTCCGCCTACGGAGCTACTGGCGCTGGGAGGCTCTTGGGGCTGCTGGGCCTCTTCCAGAAGAGCTTGACAGCGTGCAATCGCGTGCATGACAACTCCGCGGAACCGCTCCATTTCCATGTCTCTGGCCTAGTAGTAAATTTCGTCCATCAACTGCATCCTCAAGATATCACGTTGATGATGTTCTACTTCGTCAGGGACGTCAACTCCGCCAAGGATGCGCTCGAGCCTGGCCACCGCATCATCGGGATCGAGGTTGACACGGCCACCGCGGGGCAATGATGAAGCCGCAGGCTGCCTGTGTCTTGACTGAATCGCAGAGGTCCTCTGCCCATTCCTTGCGGGGCATCAGGCTCTCGTTAAGCACTGGTAACGCCGGCTCTTCAGGTTGGTCGTCAATCATGCCGCCGAGCAGCTTTGGATCTTTTGCACAGTGGATGGCAAATTGCTCATCACACCTCCTCTGCAATATGTCGATTGTGCTCCCAAGGACTGTCACACCGATATCGCTGCCGATGGGCCATGGTGCCTGCACCGGCCGATGAAGCTCTTGCTCCCCGACCTGCTCCGCCTCGTTCTCCTCGCCGAAGATGTAACGCAGGTAGGCGTCGACGTCAAAGCTTTGGTCATTGCCTGGCATGCTTGGAATAACTAATGGTAGATGGGTGAGGACTAGATCTGCGCAGAGTGTCGCGGCGGTGCGTTGCCGCCTGGGTTCTATGCAGCAAGCCGTTAGCTGGTGGCGGGAAACCGGTGAGGGAAGAGGCGTGGATTTTACAATTCACCCATGTGGAGCGCAGGAAGCATTCGCTGGAGCGCGGGAAGACTAAGTGGAGCACACACACTGTATCTGGTGCCACGTGTTATTTATCACACAAGTGTTAACATAAGGAAACGTATGTGTAAGTTACTAATCATCGCACACGAGTACTCGCAGACGCATCGTGTGCGATACTCCTAGCCACTGCAAGCAACTAGTTTGCATTTTTCAAAGTTTTTTGTACACACAGAATCGCACACGAACTAACTGTATTAACCGTTTGTGTTGTAATTTCTCATCGCAAATAGTTCATCCGAGTCGGTTGTTTGCCACGTATCACACACATCTTGTTAAGTTGAACCGTTTCTGTTGTGTTCGCTAATCGAAAACAGTTCGTCTGAGTGAACCGTATGCCCTGTATCACACACACCTTGATCTGGCTAACCGTTTCTGTTGCACTCCCTAATAGCAAACAGTTCATCGGAGCGAACTGTATGTCGTATATCGCACACACATTGATATGGTTGCCCATTTCTGTTGTTCTGCCTCATCGCAAACAGTTCGAACAGGTTAACCGTGTGCCCTGAATCGCACACGCAACTAAAATCTGAACCGTGTTTGATGCATCCTCCATCGCAAACGTTTTGCACATTTTTGACGGGTTTTTTACACCACCGTTTGTGATTAATGCATCGCACACAGTTTCGTTGAAGGATGTCTAATTGTAGTGTCGCGTTAGCAGCAACCTGTAGTAGTGCATGCTTATCCTTTGCTACAAAAAGGATTGGGCCACCTTGCTGCACCTTTTCTACACTTGTTACTTGTTACCCGTTACGAATTATCTTACTACCAAACTATCTGTACCGATAATTTCAGTGCCTGCAGAAAATACCTTGCTGAAACCGCTTGTCATTTCCTTCTACTCCTCGTTGGGTTCGACACTCTTACTTATCAAAAGGACTACGATTGATCCCCTATACTTATGGGTCATCATGCTGCTAAAGACGGTCAGCTCATCCTCTTCAAGCTTCCCCGCTTCCTCTTCCGATCAAGCATAGGAACGTGCTCATCATCCTTGTTAGGAGCATCACATTGATGGTGTCTGACTCCTGGGTGTCTGGATACTCGGGGATCGGCGAGCCCAGCGGCTGACCTGAGCCCATGGCATGCTTTCCGGTTTCCAGCCCGAAGGAGAAGACCTACTGCATCTGGTGGTAGTTCTGGATAGGTGTGTTCAGGAACTCTGCGTCCTTGGGGGAGCCTAAGAAAGAAACAGGGCAGAGTGGTTAGTTAGTACGACAATGGTTCATAGGTTTAAACAGCTGGTTAGTTAGAATGGCATGGTTTGTGAGCTAACCGTGATGTGGCCTTGGTAGTGCTCTGCCTCCAAAAGTATCGAGCAGGTGTCCTCGTCCCATGAAGCACCGCTCAGGTCTCTGAGCTTGGAAGCGGTGATCCACCTCGCTCTCCACTTCCTGAGGTGGTTGTAGACCTGAGTCGAGCTGACCTCCTGTCCACAAAAGTCAACCACCTGCTTTGCAACAATGTTCAAGTGCAGCTCCTTGAAGCCATTGTCAGTTCTCACCCTACTAGCTATGATCTCACACATCTTGTTAAGCACGAAAGTCAAGATGAACAGCTATCATTTCATGTTGTTCCCCCTGCCATCCTTCTTCTCCTTTGCGGCTGCCTTTTGAGCAGCAGCATGAGCTACAACATTGGGATGAGCCAGCACAAATGGAGAAACCGTAGGCGGCACGTCGAAAACGTCTGAATCAGAAGGCATCTGGTAGATGGTAGGCTGGGAGTCCTCGACGTAGGACGCCGGGAACTGGCTCTCGGACAGGGCCATGGCCTGACTAAACTCTTGTGTGCTCGTCTCCGAAAAACGTAAGCGTCATCAACACTAGAACACACTACACATTGACAGTAGGAAATACCAGTAAACATGGACAGACCGAACTAGTAGTAACACATGCACACATGGATGATCTAGTTCAAGACAACACTACCAAATCCATCAAAGCATACCACAACACAATACAACAGAACACAACATTAATCATGGACACATGGATGATCTAGTTCAACACTGGCACACTAGCATACCACACATCTAAGCATATGGCTAATCCATCCATGACCACTAGCTATCAATCCTTGCCGACATGGAAAACAACTCCTAGCATGCTTCAAATCCATCACAACTAGCTACTAGAACATCACAGTCACATAGATCGGAAGATCTAACCCTACCACATGTACCGATTTAGCTAGAACTAATAGAGAGGAGGGGTGATTGAACTCACAGACGCCATCGGAGGAGCTGCGGAGGAGGCGCTAGACACGTCGGAGAAGAGGAGCAGTCGATTCGCCACCGCCGTCAACTGGTTGCTGGAGCAGTTGCGTCGCTTACCTCGTTGCCGATGTAGAACCGCGCCAGAGGGAAAGCTCGAGAGGAGGGAAATGGTGGTGGGAGTTTTGCCGCTGCGGTCACCCTGGCTATATAGGGCAACCGAATCGGCGGGTGGTGATGCAAAATCGTCCCGTCGCTTTTTCGGAGACGCATGCGAGCTCCCGCCATCTCCCTGCTCGCAGTTGGCCAGCGCCGCGTTCCCCTCCCCTGCATCGCTCGAGACTGGCTCGCTGAAAACCGTCGATTCGGGCGTTTCTAGTGGGCTTGGCCGAGGACTGCTTTAAGGTTCATGCGGTCCAAGATTTTGATGCGGACCAGGCAACCAAATAGCCTGTTTTCTTTTCGGGTGGGTCTGACTAGGCCTAATGCAAGCAACCAAACACATCCTAAGTTTTTGAAGGGTACTTGCCACGCAATGGTAGCCAATGCCTTCGCTGGCCTGAGGCCGAGCAAAGGCCCTTTGGGTGATATCCTCGAAAGCCAACGCTGCGACCTTAAAGTGGATCAGGCATGTTCACCTGAAAATGTGGCAATTTTAATTATTTGGAAAAAAATTCTATAGAGGATGTTCCGTTTGTAAGAATAGAAAAAAACAATCTGGTAGGCCACTCCGAACTCAATTCTGAAGGAAAATTCTGTTGAATTTAACCTCTTTCGGGGAAAAATGAGCTATGTCCATTGGCTCATCAACACCAATGTTTTTCTATGTAGGAATCAAGAGGACATGCCATTGCAAATTTGCAATCAGGGTGTGCGTGTATTCGTGCACTTTTGGATTCTACGAATCAAAATAGCACTTCAAAGTGGGAAATTACCTGGCGAAACTGTAAATGTTAAATTTCCTTAGGAATAGGAGTTAGGGCTGTGCACTTTGTTTGGTCAATGAAAACAAAAACTTCAGTCTTCCTCTGAACTGACATTGACACTGCGTACTAGTCATAGTCATACACCTAGGAGGGCAGTACTATCACTCACGGGCTCAATGGTGGTTGTTAACGGCGGCGAGCTGGAAAAGTGGCGATGGATCCCAGATCTTGCCAACATTCATTGTTTGTTGTTGCCTTGTTGTTTTCTCAAGTAATTATTCAGCCAAAAAGATACAGCTTAATTGGCCAGCCAGCCAGCATTGACGAAATTCTGCGAACATGCAAACAGCTTAGCTTTTGGGCTGAGCTTCTCTACTCAAAGTGCATGTTGTACTACTGCTACTACCTTTGGAGAGCAATGAATCTTTTCATGCACATGCACGCATGGATAATGCGTGCAGTTGACTTTGTGTGGCTTCGCTCTTACTCTCATCATTCTAGCTGAGATATGTTGTTGAGCTAGGACTCAAAGAAGAAGGCATGCACTTTCACTTTGTTATATTATATGTCGACCTTAATTGACTATAACTGCTTATGGATGAACCATCTATATCTTGTGGAGGTTCTTGCTATTATGTGACAAAATGCAATTAAGGGTTGCTTCATGTAAGTAGTTCGGCGGAGGATTGTTTGCCTGTCTGGTTGGTTTGTACTAACAAAGGACGGGCGCTGAGTTTGGTAGGAAAGAATCCAAAAGGGTAGAAAAGAGAGGCTGGAGTTATGGACCACTGGTGGCAAGTCAATTCGTTTGGTGGCAAAGCATATTACAAACAACACCCCATACGACCTCTCACTGTTCCCATCCCCTCTTGTTCTATTTATTTTATTTTATTTTTTGTTTTCAGAAATAGAAAATTGAAATTGTGTGGCAAGCAATGGTTTGTGGCTGAAAATCTGTAGTATTACATTCTAGAGTTTTTGTGGTGGATAATACATTTTAGAGTAATGTTTTGAAAAGGTCAGTGCCAGCTTGAGTTGGTTGCTTGCTAGTGCCTATCAGTAATTCGCATTCGCTCACCAAAAAAACAGTAGTTTGTATGGTACTGCAAAAAAAAAGCTATCAACTTTCCAAAGGCATATGCATTTGCAATAATGATAATTGATAAGAACTGATAAAATATGCTTGAACCTCGGCTAGTTTCTTCGCAAGCTGTGAGTGATCTGAACCATTGGTTCTCGATCGGACGGTGCCGCGATAATCTTGCCAAAGAAACTCCACCCCAGTCGCTATCCACTATGGCAGCACCCACACAGAAGGACAATCAAGTAATTCCACAGCTCCTTGGATGAAGAATCATAGGAGATAAGGCGCCAGCAAAGCGCCCCCCCTCCATTCCTACATTAATCGGCTGTTTCCGCGCCGAGGAATTTTTGAGCCCGGAATACACGCAACCACAACGTCCAGATCAACAAAGGACCACCGCTCACGTGACGCGAGTATGTTATACACACCCCAAAAAATACAGCGAGATTCAATAATACGATGAGATCAATCACGGTGAAAATATAATCAGCAAATTTTATCTCCTGATTATCATCAGTTCTGTCGGTCATCTGCCGGTGGTGTCTCCTGATGGAACTCGTACATCACCGATCGAATCCCGTAGTAGGTTTGGTGGCCTCTCCGTATCTCCCTGCATGAATACGTACTAATTTCAAACAGTTGAACAGTAATGTGGGCAGTAATCAAATGATTAGTTTGTTTCCAAGATGGCTACCCCCGAACTGTTTGTTGATTTGTTCAAATCATCATCATAATACCAGGGTGCGTGTACCAGTATTTTGTTTGGCTGCACAAACTGTTTGGGATGGGGACTTCGTCGACTCCGACGTCTAAATTGTAGTCGGTCAGCTATTACGTACAAGAGTTACTTTTTTTTCTCAAATATCTTAGCCGTGTAATACAGTAGTAGATCGTAAATTGCATTTCTCTGAATTATGGGACACCGGTTTCGATGCGTGGCATTTTATTTTATTTTTAAACCGGGTAAAAGATTTACCACGTATATTAATTAAGAGAGAAAAGAGTTCGATCGTGTTGTATTATAACACACCCTTACAACAAGAGTTGCTACTCTCGCGACATAATTAAACCCAATTGCCCGCTGACACCCATAACAACGCCTCCGCCTTAATATTTTGAATAAGGATTGGAGGAGGAGTGCTCTTGTGTCGGAAAACCCGTGCATTTGTTTAATTCCAAATTGCCCAAGAAATGAGCATGGTTAGAGAGGCCATGGCCTTGCGCGGCATTTTATCGAATTGCGACGAATAAACACCGCCTGGTAGACACAAGTCGAGGCGTGGTTGCACATGTACAAACTCTCAAGTGGACGAAGAAATGCCAAAAGATAATGGGGGTTTAGATGCAACATCCGGTGCCAGTGTGTGTGCACTGGTGTATGTTGGGTGGTCCTGTCCGATCCACTGGCCCTAATGACAGCATAACCACCATTAAATTAGGGGCTTGGACCCTGAATAATGGATAGGCATGCATGCCTATCTCCCACAGCGGCTAAGCTGTTGCTGCTGCTGCTGCACGCTGCACAGCTGCTTGCAATGTATATTCCCCTGGTCATGTGTGGCGTGCTCTCTTCCAGCACTGACCCTGCATCTCACTGTTCCTCCAGCTTATTAGTAGTTTGTTGGGCATGTTTGTATGGCTGGTCACAATCAGCTTTGCTACATGTGCTCCGATCCCAATGTGATGATATGATCCCCTTTCTCCCTCTTTTCCCTTTCCCTTTTTCTTCTCCGAGATGCATGCGGCGGTTAGTTGCCGAGCGTTCGGGTCGCGGCGATTTTATATCTACATTATCACGCAGCGAAAAATGGTCTGTTTCGCTAGTTTCTGCAAATTATTCTTCTTCATGGAATTTTCCTTCCACGAGAGAAGTGGCAAGAATGGTAGTAATAGTACTGTTGCTAGATAATGTGTTATGTGTAGAAAGAACAATGTGAACTGTGGCACACGGACAGAGATGAGTTTGCAAATAATTGGCAAATGATCCAGAAGACTGGTCCTTGTGTGATGAAGGCACTAGTGTGTCAAGTTAGGCGCTATATGTGTCAATGATAAGGAAGGAGGGGGTCTCCCTCTTGCCCTACCATGGGTATCCAGCTTGTATCCATTAATCCAACCGACTGATGGAGCATCTGATTTGACTAATAATCCTTTAATTTTTATCTCATTACCCTGGTGTCACTGCAAAAATCACCACGACCATACACAAAAAATATAATGAGATAGATCATATTCTTCATAATAATGAGATGAAAGCATCTTCGATGGTGAATAATCAGGTACTCCCTCTGATTCATACTCCCTCCGTTCGGAAATACTTGTCATTGAAATGGATGTATCTAGATGTATTTTAGTTCTAGATACATCATCTTCATCCATTTTAATGACAAGTATTTCCGAACGGAGGGAGCATTACTTGTCGCAGCTTTAGTACAACGCTGCAACAAGTAATATGGATCGGAGGGAGTACCACATTTTCCACGCAAGCACCAACAGATTCAAACTTCAAAAGCTTGACTAACACAAGGGAAGAAATGCAGCTTGTAAGCAATTTCGTTCACAAGTTATACTAGAGCTCCTTTTTAGCGAATTACACGCGCATCCATACACCTAGCTACCATGAGTATTCAGTACATTAAGTCGAGTCAAGCAAAGTAGCAAGGGGTGTCATCATTAAGCAATCAAGTGAAGTATCCATCAAGTAGTAGAAGAAAAGGAAGTGGTATTAGCAGGCCACAGGTTTCCACTTTTCTTGTCATCTGGTCAATCGGGGGTATCTTGCTTGGCATGCTTTGGATGAGTAAACATGAGAAAGCCAGAGTAGCCAGCGTCCAAAGCCAGAGTAGGAAAAGAAAGTTTGTGGCAATTGCTGATAGAGAGTACCAACAGTTTAAATTCTACCATTTGCACTGGTGCATAGTTCGAATGTCTGAAGGGTCACGAAATCATAAAACATACTCCAGTGTTCTCGCACCTCCGTTTCATAATACGAGGCGTACTAGGTTTCGTTAAGACAACAAGGCTTTGACCAAGAGTTACTCCATTAACATGTGGTTTATATATATGTTAAAAAGTAACACAAATTATCAGTAAGCACTTTTGAATAAGAATCTAGTGATACCAATTTTATGCCATATAAACCACATGTTAACAAAGTAATTCTTGGTCAGAGCCTTGTCTTAGCGAAACCTAATACACCTTATGTTTGAACCGGAAGGAGTATTTCATAATGTCAGGTGGTTTCACAAATCATAGCCAGGTGAAGCAGACTCTGGCATTTTTCCCGGGGAGGTGCTGGGGATTTATTCAGAAACATGCTCCACTCAATCCGGTCAGTATAAGCTTCCTGAGCGACGCAGGCTTGGTTCTGGCCTGATGGGCTCCCCAGTGAAGGGATCAAACTTGTAAGGCTCCCCTGTGTAGGGATCAAACCTCATTTGCTGATGTTCAGCAGAATATTCAGCAGAGGACCTGGACTTGAATTCTGGTTCTATGTTTGTGGCGTACCCTGCGGCAGATACCAATCTTCTTTCCCTAGGGAGAACAACTTCGGCTGGTCTTTCAATGTAACTCTGTTCTTGTGTGTATCTTCGCTCTATATGCCTTCCAGTGTTCTGTCTGGGTTCATGTGCTGATCTCTCAATATAACTCTGCTCATGTATGTTTCTACGATCTAGATGCCTTCCGGTGTCCTGCCTGGTTTCATGTGCTGATCTTTCATTATAACTCTGTTCTTGTGTGTATCTTCGATCTAGATGCCTTCCAGTGTCCTGTCTGGGTTCATGTGCCGACCTTTCCTTATAACTATGCTCATGTATGTCTCTTCGATCTAGATGCCTTCCAGTGTCCTGCCTGGGTTCATGTGCGGATCTTTCGTTATAACTCTGTTCTTGTGTGTATATTCGATCTAGTTGCCTTCCAATATTTGGTCTTGGTTCAAGTAGTACTTCTTCTCGACGCAGTCTTGGTTCTGGGTATCTTACAACAGCGGGTCTTTCTTCGCCATATCTTCTTGACTGAGACACTATTGGATCGTCAACATAAGAGGAGGAAGGATAACCGCCTAGGGAGCTGTATCTACTGCTCCTGCAAATAAAATGGATCTCAATGATCACATATTCACATGAAATATTTGCAATAGCAACCCAGTAAAAGGATGCAAGCAGAGAAGTTATTAAGCTCGTAAAAGAGAAACAGGATCATGCCAATGTCCTTTTGTTCATTGCCTTCGAGGATGCCTACCCGGATGCCGTGTAATCGTAATCTTGATGTCGGTATCGCTTGGTTTGTATTTCAGAATTTCTGGACAAATAAGTAGTATCCTGTAATATTTGTGCTGCGCCAAAAGCCTCAACCTTGCGCTGCAAGTCAAAACTCCATACATTAGAATGCATAGTTGCTTAAAAATACAGCCAAGAAAGAAAAAGGGAGGTGCTGAATAAGATAAGTAAACACCTTAGCAATTAATGAAAGGAAATATTCTCCTTTATTGCGTTTGTCAGAACCTGTTATCAAAAACTGCATCGAGAATTAATCAGACTAATAGTGCCATTTCATGCCCAGGTAAGAGGCTTTTGGAAAAGAAAAGTTCAGGTAAGAGCTCAGAGATCATCTACGTGAAACAATTACAGACCTGATTAAGGACGGCAACAGCACCTGACTCAGGGAGCTCACTGAGGCTCTTTATGCAGTGGATGTCAATCTGGGAAGAAAAATACAGGACGATGATGCTCTGTACCCACAAAAAACAAAGATAAATAGGAACATTTCTAACAAATTACTTACGTCGTATGCACTGCCAATTCCAAGACGTAAAATACGAAGTAAGAGTTCGTTGACGGCTGAAGGTAGTGAATTAAGAGCTGCTTCATAGGGATCAGTGACATCAGCCACCTAGGGGATAAAAACGCAAATATGTCAACAAACATACCACCTTTTTCCTTTCTGATGTACGCATTTTATTCAACTCCCTCTATTCCTACACAAGAACCGTGCTGGGAGTATTGATGTCAAATCTTATACTTATGTTGTTTTGTATGAAAAAATAATAGGCGTTTAGAGACAACAACCGTCTGATTCAATAACAGACAAGACTATATCAGAGCATCAAGAGCTGCCAGGTTAATGACCATTTCAATTTTAAAGCAATTGTACTACAACGTGCATCAGCCAAAGATTAGACCTATTAGCACAATATCAAGTCTTAATACGATGGATCTTGTGACAACTAGACGGATATACAAGTGAGCTAAAGCTTTAGCAAGTCAAAAGCTAGCTCAGTTGTACAAATTAGCTGTAGAAGTAGTTCAAAGTTTAAGGAGATTCTCTTCTCTTAAAATCTGACTTTTTGGCTTTAGTACAAAATGATTATATGGTGTAGCACCCATACCCTGTTTGATAGTCTTGGAGCTTTCGTTTGACGTTCAACCGAATCATGTCCGTATCTGCCATGAGAATAATCTGGCTTGCCTCCTGATACATTTGATCTTCTAGTTTTCACCTCTTCACGACTTCTCTTATTATCGTTCTCTACTGCAGGTCGAGCAACTGAAACCTGTTGTGATGAACAGTACCACGGCTAAATTTGACTAATCAAAGGCAGAAAAAAACAAATTAAGAAGCAAGAAATAGCCCCCAAAAAATGGTATTCCTATTCATGCCTGGATCTTGAAAGATGGCCCTCGGTTAGGTCCGCTGACAGTTTTACCATCCATTTCTTTTATTGCATTGTCAAGCTCCTGCAACCAATTAAAATTAATGTAAATTACTTGGTTATAGCTTGAGCTATACAACTTAAAAAGATATCAGAATTTACACAACTACTTACTGAACGACTGCCAAAGTGAATGAATCCAACTGGGTATTGTCCTTTTCTTGAGACCGCAACCCGAATTACCTAATCAGCAATTACACGTCACTTTAGGATTAACATCACAGATAAGATTGGTAACAAACATGTGATAGCCATGTTGATAGACAAACCTCTCCAAAATGTCCAAAAAGCTTTTTCAAATATTCCTCATTGGCATTTGCTGGTAGATTACCAACAAAAGCAGTCTTAATCTGTGTATCACCAGAATAGAGAACACAATCAAAACATAAAATAGCTATACTGAAATTAAGAAGAAATGTTCTCCATTGAAATTACCTTGGCCATTTCATCAGCATCCACATTAGACTCCCTCTCAGCCCAATTTATTGCTGGATGCAAAATACCACCAAGCATAAAATCTGTTCTGGAACCAATACGGAGTACACGTGCTGCAGCCTGTGATGTGTGATCGATAGTTTTAGGAGGAAAGGAATCAAGGGAAGATGATCTGTTCAGATAACATGGACGAAAGAACATCTCCGTGATGATATAGATATTTCCCTTTTGCATACATATCAGTAGCATAATCTCAGACCAGTGACGAACCAACATAATATGTTGACAAACATACACATAATTTGCAGCTATGATTAATGTCAGAAGTGAGACTCCGCCGCATGCAATGTCAGCTTAAGATTGTGAGCAGTACATCTGTGCAGAAATGAAGCTAAGGAAAATGGCGAAATGAATGAAGGATCAGCTTGTCAGACTTTCCAAAACAGAAAGGCTCAGTCACTGGCAAGTATCTGATGGGTTAAATTACGAAGGAGATGAGAGAGGGGACAACAGTTTACAGAATAAAATGAGTAACAAGGAAGTGCATGATTCAATCACTTGCAGAGATGAGATCAAATGCTGATTTCCATATTCCAATTCCTTATTCCTACATACTTGTTCTCATCTTTCTGATGCTAAAACTCGGATTAAACATTGGAGCTGTACTACCTATACATGACTTCTGATTCCACCACATGTTCTCCCAGTTTCTAAAGAAAGAGTGAACCAAAATAAATAGCAACAACGGCATAGTACCATTCAGCGGATAATGGAAGCGCCATGGATTGCATATGCTATCAAAGGACCAAAACCTTGATCTCTGAAGAAAAATGAAGACCAAAAACAAACACGGAGCTGAGTGGCTCGCTAGCTTTAATGTCTTTTGATGGAACTAAGTATGTGCCTCCGAAAAATTTGAACGGAAAGACAAGGCTAGGAGTAGTAAACGACAGAAGTTGGAACAGAATATACGTAATACGAAGTAGATACTTCAGATAAGAGGAAGAGGGAACTGAAGGACTTATTGTCATTCCTGTCATCAAGGTGATTGGAACTCCATAAATTCCACGCAATCAAACATTGCGCCCCCGAGCAAGTCTCTTCAGCAGCCGAAAAGAAGGCAAAAAGTTTTGTGGTCTTGGCATCAAAGATCTAGCTACACAAAACAACTGTCTCCTAATGAAATTTGCCTACAAACTACTGTATGACACCACTGAACCTCAGCTACCCTGGATCTCCTGGATCGAGCAACAACATCTCTCTAGCCTACCACAAATAGCTTCTTGCCCAAAACCCTCCTTCCTAACAGAAGTTATCCAAACCCAGCTACCAAAGCTTCTAGACATAACTTTCGTGATCTCAATCAATGGCCAGAAAACGTTCTTTTGGCATGACACTTGACCCACCAACAAACCTCTAGCAAAAGCTTTCCCAAGCCTCTACTCCCACTCCACAAACACACACGTCCTAGTTGTGCACATCATGCTTTACGGGCTAGTTAGGAACCTCATGAACCGGCTAACCAACGCTGCCTCGAGCGAGCTTGTTGCTCTGTCTTTGTTGTTACAGGATTTCCAGCTGTCGGACAGTCCAGATGAGCGCTTCCTTGTGCATGGCCCCAGATTCTCCTCCAAGGCTGTCTATGACATATTAATGCAGGAAGTAATGGAAGATGATTGTGCTGGCTTAATTTGGCGTTCTAGAAACCCGAGCAAGATCAAGATATTTGCCTGGCTGTTATTCAGAGGGAGACTAAATACACGAGCAAACCTGTTCCACAAACATATCGCACCTGATGCTCACTGCCCGTGTTGCTCTGCGCTGTCCAAAGACACTGTACACCTGTTTGTCTCTTGCCCGGTTGCCACCAGGATCCGGGATCTGCTCGGTTTACAAACTACAGGAAGATTTCAAGACCTTTGGCTCACTGCTACTCCTGCTGGCCTAGACCCTTGCGTATGGCCTGAAGTGCTGCTCACCATCTTCAGAAATGAGAACCATACTGCCGCTGTAACTGTCAGAAACATCTGTAGTGATGTAGACCTCTGCTTGCATCGGTTTAAAAACCCGGTGGATAAGGTGTCAGCCAAGTCTTGGCTTGACTACCTCTCCTTGCAGCTTGCCGCTGACCTTGTAACTACTTGACCATTGGTCCCCGCGGGTGATACCTCAAAACAAAAGCTCCATAAATTGATAAATTTCATGTTGCTAATTACTAGTGAGACCTATTACAGAGACCAGAAATATTAAGCAAAGGTATAAATTATTCTTTTGGCGTATAACTCACTAATATACCCTCCTTCCATGCAATGTCTCGTCAGATGTAGCAATTGTCACAATAGGTCATCTACTTAATCGGAGAGATTGGGGATTAACATAAAAATTAGCACAGTGCCCGTGCGTCGGTACGAAACCACCAAAAATATTGAGTTAGGTCACCAGCACTGGAGATCATCGGAAGAGCGTCGATTTCTTACAACCATTTTGTGGTTCTGACAAAAAAAATGAGAATGAGAAGTCGAGGAGGGGTTGTGGGCGGTGATGAACCAGAGCAACTGAAATGGCTATGCGAGGACCATCACAAGATTTGAGCGAGAAGTTGTTTCAAATTTTGCAAGGAAAAGGGTCAGAGTAAGACCGTACATGTTGTTTGTACTTTTTGCAAGAGTACTGGTCCCACATGCGAGTATGACTGTATTTGTTTATTTGTGCTCTTTGCAAGGATGTTGGTCCTCCATGCGAGTACAAGTGGAGGAAGAGGAGTGGACTCACTACCAGCTCTAGACTTTATAAATATAATACTCCCTCCGTTCCTAAATATTTGTCTTTCTACAGATTTCAACAAGTGACTACATACGGAGCAAAATGAGTGAATCTACACTCTAAAATATGTCCATATACATCCGTATGAGGTAGTCCATTTGAAATCTCTAAAAAGACAAATGTTTAGGAACGGAGGGAGTATAATATAATATATAGGAAAGATATGCCGCCATATCTTTCTCCTGCACTCTGTAAAGGAACTAGTGTAGTGGACAGAAATCCTTGTGAAGATTGGAGATTTGATCAAAGATTGGAGGTATGTGTGAAATCGAAAGCAGCATATCTCCAATTCTGATATTTCTTTACAAGTATGCCGAACAAAGATTTGTAGGAGACATTAAATATGGGCAACTCCTTCAGAAGTATAAAGTTCTTTGCTTTAGTTTTCATATCTTCTGCAGATCCAGAATGTATGAGGAACATTTTCATACGCAAAAAGTTGAGCACAGAAGATTGTCCTTTGCAATGCTAATCAGTCATATAAGAGAAAAGGATGAGAAAATATGTTACATCATAAAAGTTCATAACCAACACTGAGTATATGACCCCAAGAGATGGGCTGCTTGTCAGCAGAACATAAGGTATGTTGGTAACTTGGTGTCAATTCATTGTCTAGCTTCCTAAACTGAGGTAGCAGCACTAAGGATATGCGATTACTTGAGCATGTAATGATGGACTGTCTGATGAACTTCTTTTGCTAGATAGACGATTTATGGCAAGCAATAATATGCAGAATCATTGGGCAGCACCAACAGATAAGCAGAAGAATCAATAGAATCTAGTCATATATTCTGAATTTCTGATATAGACATAAGATGGTTTTATCCAATAAGATTGTTTATAAAATTGAGAGGCAATAATATTGATCAAGACCTGCAAGATAAATCAATCGACAAGGCTATGGTCAACTATAGTAAACTAGGAGCTAGGAAAGATGTTAAAAACAATACACATGATCTCAAAGTCAACAAGGTACGAAAAGTAGCTGATTTATATGCACCTTTAAATAGTTATAATTATAATTGGAAAATACTAAACAACAGAAAAAACTCAAACCCACCTTATCAGGTCATGTTCGATAAAGAAACTATCAGGTCATGACTTCCGCAATAGAATGCACTGGATGATGAAGTTAACAAAAAACGGATTTCCTAGCACAGAATAAGAGAATAGATACTTACTCCATGGGAAGAAAATCGCACGAACGCAAAGCCTCGATTTAGACGTCTTTTGCTCGTTGAAGAATCAAGATTTGAAGCCGTTGCAAGGTCAACTGATATGACATCTTTGAATGTCTGAAGGTCAAAGAATTGTATCACTAACTGTATATCCCAGTGTTCTTTCTTGACATAAAACAAAAAGAAACATGTTCTACCTTATGAATCAATTCTTCAAATTCTTCAGCACTCCATTCTGACAAAAGAATTAGATGATAATATACACGCGGTGTTTTTCATAAGAAAGTTCTCATAAACCAACATTTTAACAAGAAATTTTGTCAAGAACAACTGTTCGCAGTATAAGTCAAAAGTTTGTCAGACCCAATATATATATCTAAAATTTAGAATGTGTGTTTACCAATCTAAAACCACCTAAAGTTGGTCTCTCAACTATCCATACCATCCAGTTTTCATCTCTCAAAGCGGTTTTTTCCCTTCAAAAGTGGTTTTGGATGACGTGCGCCTACATATCAGCCACAACACCACCATGTATTTGTGACATGGTAGACACATGGTGATGATGTGGCCTACACATTGGTGCCACATTACTCAAAACCGCTTTCGAATGGCCAACTGCTCCAAGGGATGAAAATTGCCCTGTAATGATAGTAGAGCGACCAGCTTTGAGTGGTTTTAGAGTTCAGGGGTGAAAGCTACATTCATGATTCATGTAATAGTTGAGGATGAAAAACACGCATTTCCCTTCTTTTAATGTAAACAGAGGTTGGACTTGATAGCTTGGTCTCCTAGTACACTGCATCTCTTTTTATAATAGAGGATCTGACCTCAGTGTTAATCAATTTCATCAACTGTATAGTCATGTGATTTTTGTTTCCATATTGATTGTTATTCTATTTATTTTGACCTCCATACTTCGATCAAGATATTGGACACAGAATGCCAATCTTTAAAAAGATGGGGAGGGGGGGTGGAGTGATCAGCTGTTGCACAAAAAAACAGGTCTTATATTAAAAAAGAACAGTAGAACTTCGCCATGATAATTTTTAGTATTTGTTCTTTCATAGTTCTAATAAATATCTCCGGTTGGACAATTGTGAACAGCTCGTAGGCAATATGAGATAAGAGCTGACTAGGAGAAAGAAGTAAGCGGATCTTGCAGCTGTTTTCATTCCTTCATTTAGGCCTCGAACCTATTAAGTAGAAGATCAAGCACTGATCTGATGGATCAAATGCTTTCGGAAATTTTCTGCATTCTGATTATGAAGGTTCTTTCTGAGTGAAGCTTACCTTTGCAAAGATTTCCAAAGAAGAGTGTATCTTGATCCAAAGAAAGATCAACAGCTAGTCGCTTTCCTTGAAGCTAGTAGAGAACAAACAACAAATATATTATTCATGTTAAGATTAATATATGTGATGTAATAAAGATGTTTAATTCCATGATACTAAATAAGAAAGCTAGCGTCTTTCTCTCTCAACTCAACACAAAACTACAAAGGGAAAAAAAAGGTGAACTTGTGACAACATTTTATGATATTGATAAGGATATAAACAGCTCATCAAATAAGTATATTGACTAACAGAGCTGTTACGAACTAGTAATACATGCAAATTTATGATACTGATAGGTGGAGTGTATAATAACTAACTTGAAATTTCTTTTCTGGTCATGTTATTGAAGGAATTTACCTCACTAACCTCTAAATTTAGCCATTTCAGCCACAATAAAAAGAAGGTTGGTGGGTGTCACCAATTTATTTGCAATCATGTCTAGTTCCTTATAGTATATCATTGAAAAAGTACTCTTATAATAAAGACAACAGTTGATTATTTCCGATATTCTACTTGAGATTTGAGGAAATGGGGGATTAGAAAGTTTTAAAACATGTAAATACAATGTGTGATATGGAAATTTCTACAGCAATGAAAAAGAAGTTTGGTGTTCTTGCCTCAATCCCATTCTTTTGCCTTTTAGCAATGTAAGCACACTCCCTTTCTGCAAATCGCACAAATCCAAATCCCTGAGGAAGTTTGGGAAAATTAATGTTGATAAATTTCCTGATAAAAGTTACTCAATAGTATATTATGTCTGAAGAATCGAAAAATTTATTGCAACGTCACAAGAGTTGCAATAAAACCAGACCTTGGAAACACCATTCTGATCCTTCATTATGCGCAAGTCGACAATCTCACCACAAGTAGAAAATATCTGCTGATGAAATGGTCAGTCCAACGAGTATGTGGCGACCAGAAGAAATGAAAAAAAAACCTTTTTTTCACGAATAGATGAAAGTTAATGAATCAACTATGTGACTATTATTAATTTACAATGGAGAAAGTATACTTAAAGCTCAGCAGTCCAATAACCAATAATTGAGCAAAATTTCTAGCCATTGTAGTACTACATATTTCTGTTATTACGAGCTAGAACACGGCAATATTGCCTGCAGACAGATTTACCAAGCCACATCCAAAAAATTACAGAACCAGTTAAGCTTCTGGTAGATACAAAACATGGTTTAGGTGTGCCAATACATTTGATTTGGTTGGCATGGCTTACACAACATCCACAGTTAAAATGGGCGAGTAAACCATGCCATTAGCAGGTTTTCAGATTAACCTACAAACCAGCTGGTCACCCCCTGTTGGATTGCAGAAAACTAATAGGTGGAGATAAACAATGCGAAACGGTGGAATATATAATGCCAACAGACAGTTATTCAGCTAAAGATATGCTGTTCGGAAACATGGCATCTACAAATCACATCGGAGATGCAAGCACTTGAGGTAATAGTCTGTCCTTGCGCAGTACACCATTCCTGAATGACACCAACAAGCAACACCTCATACACAAGTGGGTGTTGACGGCTGTAGACAAAACCAACCTCTCGGAGTGTCCCCTCCGTCGCCGACCGCGGCAGCCCGCCGACGAACACCTCGGCGCCTTTCACTCGCCGGTCTGCACACATACCAGCACGTCATTCAACGACACGGCGCAAGTGCACAGCCACACCCAGAATCAGATCCCAAAATCCCAGAACAAATTCGCTCGGCTTCTCCACAACAGACTGCGCGAAACACAAATAAGCCCAGCAGCCTCACCTTGCTCGTCGTAATCCCCTTGCGACGCCGCCCTCCTGTCCTGAAATCCCCAGGAAAAAAACAAAAACAAAGTCAGAGACGAGGTCATCTCGGCAAAACCTGCACCGAACCGGGCGCCGCGCGGCGTCGAATCCGGTGGCGCCTGCGCGAAAGGATCGAGGAACGCGACGGAGATTCACGGGGACGGGGAGTGAGTTCCGAGTACCATTTTTGGTTCTTGTCTTCTTCAGCCGAGACGAGGAGGACGCAAAACAGAGTGCACGGAGCTTTTCTCCTTTCCCCTTTATATTTTCCTCGAATTATCGTTTCGCGTTTTTCTTGGAGAGAGAGACGACTGTGGCTTTATAACCAACAGGGCCCGCGCGGCCCGGCCTGTCGGAAAGCGTGCATGGTCCGGCCCGGCCTGGCAAGGTTACAGGTGTAGGCCTCCGTTCTTTTGGTTTTTCTTTTACTGCAAAGAATGAGAGATGTTTCTTTAACTTGAAAATGAGATATGTTTGTATTAATATAAAGGTTGAAGTGTAATAAAAAAGAGCAATATAAAATATTTAAACCTCATTCCTGCTATTTATACAACGGCAACAGACACAATGTATGTGCCTTGCAAAATAGTTTCGAATGGAGCCGCCATATGGCGGGCTCCATCCAACTATGAACTAATGCACGCACACCACACGTAAGTCACCCAGGTAGTTGTTAGCTGTATTTCCTTTTTATTTCTATTTTGTTTTTTTTTGGTATATGGTTAAATGAAGTCATTAATTTAAACAAAATCCAAATCAATTCCAAGATTTCAAAAAAATCAAAATAATTCTCGTAGCAAATTAAAAATGATACATGTTTCGTTTCGGGTTCAACATTTCCATATTTAATAAATATTCATTGTAGTGACTCTTTAGTGTTCCACACAGGATTGCGATGCAATTCATAGATATTCACACATAAAAATAAAAATGGTCATATTTCAATCATTTCAGAACCTTTCCAAAGCCATTTTCATGGATATTTTCATTGTTTCAGTTATCAAAAACATTTCATAGACATTTCACACAATTTTCAATTGTTTGAAAATAGTTTACATTCACACATGTTTTAGTTATTCCAGACATATGTCAACCAATTTCAATTTTATCAATCAATTTCAAAAGGCATTCCACACGCATTTTCACAATTATTTCGATTTTTCAAACATGCTTCAATTGTATGATGAATTTCAAAAGTATTTCACACATGATTTAATGACAATTTCTTCAAACATTTTTTCATTATATCATCTTATTTAAATAATATTTCTCCCTCGGTTTAACAAGAATTCCAATTTTTCATATTTTTGTCATATTTAAAAAAAATATGTGTTCTTGAAAAATATTTTAAACTTCTTGAAGTCTTTAGAAAAAATCTTTTTCTGGAAAATATTTTTATATTCATTGGTATAATGTATTATTTTGAGTATTTTGCAAATCTCTTCTCTATATTACTACTTAAAAAGAACGTAAGGTTCCCGTTTCACTTTTCTTCCTACCGTCTCTTCGTCCAACCTTCCATGTATATGATAATCAATCACCTTAATTTACTTACCTTCTGAACCAATTCCACTTTAATCTACTTACCAAATTTCTAATCAAAATATAAGGTAATTCATGGTCAAAATTTGATGAACATTTATTTACATAATCGCATTATTATTGACAGATAAATCACAAGCTAATATACTAGAATTTTTATATCCCGTTGCAACGCACGGGCATTGCTCTAGTATTCCTAAAAAACGATATATGTAGTTCATACGTATCAAACGTATCCATAAATTTTGTTATGTTCATTTTCACATAGTTTTGGCATGGTGCACATGCTAAAAGAACATTCGCAAGATGGAGGTGTTAACTCAACTCTCACAAAAAACGCATGTATGCATGCACATGAGGTACATGATGACGTTAGTTCTTTTAATGGTACTTCACAAACTTTAAAGTGTTTTTACTCTTAAACTGTGTATTCGATTTATGACTTTTCTTCGCTGTCACCTTTGTCTCGACGGAAGCTTTTATACTAGATGCCATATGTGTAGGTTTTGATAAAAATAATCAAATTAAAAGTTGCCATGTAGTTGGTATTGATTTCAAAGTTGCCACCTGGTAATTTTGATACAAACATGGAGGGAATTTGATATAAACACGTTGGAACTTTGACACTGACACAATGACAAGTTTCTTTATTGTGGGGTGGGATCATCTTAAAAGTTTTAACCTATTAAAGGAATGAAGATGCCATTGTATTAATATCAAAGTTGTCACGTTGTAACTGTGATACCAACACGGTGGCAACTTTGACAATAATACAATGGCAACTTCATTTCTTGTGGCGTGGGAACTTTAGGGATGGAAAAAGTTTTGTCGGAACATAGTTGCAAAGTCCTCGATACAAAGCCAGCGGTGAAAGCATATTGGGAATCAGCTATATAATTTTGTCTATATATTAATTTTTGCTGTAAAAGAAATTGTACTCTGCATAGATCATCACATGCATGCATGCATGCAGCTACCCCTAGACTTTGCATGTGAATGCATGGCTCTCATTGGGTTACACCAAAAAATATTCCAGGAACGTTACTCATTACCATTTCCACATATTAATCCAATGCCAAGTGTCAGGTTGTTTGTTTTGCTATTTGTGTGCAATAGAAATAAATATTTTTCGAGGACCAGAAATCACCAAAAAAACAATTTGCCAGAAGGGATGTCCGGGAGACCCGGGGGGGGGGGGTCCCAAATGTGGCAGCGATGGAGCTAGGGGGCACACACCCATGCATCCCTAGGTTTGGGACGCATCACATGGGTGTGTGGGGCCCACATGGCTCCCCTTGGTGCCTCTTCGCCCCAACGACTTTATACCCCACCCCCCTAAAAACTTAACTTTGAATATACAAATATTTGTGTGTCGTCGTTTCATCTAGAATCGAGGCGATCCAATCTAGAGGTCTTACCCTGCTGGTGAGGGAAATTGTTGTTGGAGTCATCATCATCAACTTTGTTGCTCCGATGACTCTGTATGAGTAGTCCTCCTTGGACTATGGCTCCATAACAATAACTATGTGGCTTCTACTCCCACTTGTTCTTCAATACAAAGATCGCATGAGTTGTCCAACATGACTGTGATAAAATCTTATGTAATTCTCGGTGTGTTTGTTGCAGTGTGATGAATTGTCACTTTATGATCAGATCATATATGGATTATTTATCGGTTTTCTTTGTTTCTTTGCTACATGATTTATATATACACATGTTCTCCGATCTATTAGGCGTGCCTTGGCCACATTTAGATGAGCGATCTCCAAAAGAGAGTTGTGTATGTTGGTTGGGATTGTAGCGTGTTAATGCCACTAAAGATAAAAGGATTACAAAAAAGATAGATGTCAAGTTGTCTTGGTGATGAACTGTAAGTAAAGAGAATATACTATCAACATTATGTCACATTCAATAAAAAATATTTTGCCACCTTTCTTAATGCAATATCCTATTTTATTATTGAATACTTTGAGATGCATCATGAATTTCGGTCTTGAAGTAGAATACTCCCTCTGTTCCCGAATATAAGGTGTATTGATTTCCGTGCAAGTGTGCCATTTGAATGTTTGACCAAGATTATAGGATAAAATAACAACATCTGCAATACCTAATAGGTAAAAAATATTAAACTACTTTTCATGATGGATCAAATGATATAAATTTCGTATTGTCGATATTGATATATTTTTCTAAAAACTCAGCCAAACATGCACTCGTTTAACTTTTTAGAAAACTAATACACCTTATATAAAGGAACAGAGGAGTATTAGTTAATGCACGTTGGATAGTGGTCTATAAACATAAATACGTAATGCCTATATGCAATCACGACATGTATGATTAAGCATAAAAACTGTAGTTTAATTGATACACAGTTGTAGTTTATGTACCATGCCTATGTTGTTTGGAGAGATGCCACTAGTTAAGTTATGGATCCTGGTCTATTATTCTCCATAAATATAACTATGTTTTCTCGTTCTATTGTTCAATAAAAATATGAATTTTAATTCTATTGCATACAAAAATGAACTCCATACAAACAATATATCAATCCTTGTTACTAGCTTTGCTAGTGAGATTGACAAGCGCACTAAACTAAGTTAGGGACCAAGAAAAAATATTTTAGTTGAGCGTAGGGCTATCATTGGCTAGTAGGAGAAATCCTCAGATTGATTCCTTGGTTCTCACACTGGGGGAGGATGCTTTCGATACAACAAACCCTTGGTGTTCAGATTCCAACAAAATATTCCTTTTTACACTATGTTATTAGCCAGGGATATCAAGAAGCGATCAATAGTGTATTTGAATAAAGCTAGCAGTATACCTGAATCTTAAAGAAACACTCAACGGTGGATGATGCTTCGCCACACAACGGAGCCGTTATAAAGTATGGGTTGCTCATCTCATGGAGGTTACACGTGACAACTGCCATCAATTGCTAATAAGCATCTAACATGTGATTGTAATCTTAATAGTTCCCATTAAAATAATGCAGGGTGTTTTATGCTCAACACGATTGTGACTAGGTAAGGGATTCAACTCCAATCCTAAGACTTGGAGGTCTTGTACCTCATCACGAGGTGCCCTTGGATCCCAACACGGAGACGTGTAGGAAAAGAGCTTTCTAATGCCTTTATTGTTTCCTAACTTGCCTGGCCCTATATCCTAGAGGTACAACTATATAGGTTCCTCGTGAAGAGGTATGAGGAAAGATAAAGGTGCATGGACCCAGCCCAAATTTGTGTGCAAACACGACCTGAAGGGTTTAGGTGCAGGAAGCCTCCGAGTGGGCTCGGGTCTAAAAGCTTTCTGGCTTCACCCGGAGCCTTTGGACGGTCAAGAACCTTTTTGTACTGGCCTCAAGCCTCCAGGACAGGTTCTAGAAACTTTCTGAACTCACCTGGAGGCTGCTCGGAATCCTCTGGGCAGACTCCAGGCCTCTAGAAACCTTTTGGATCTCCCAGAGGCTAGCCTGAATGGGATCTGGAGCTCTAGGGTTGCACTTCTCTTGCGCTTGCCTTGGATCTCCCCTTCAGCTTCACGTTTCGAGTCTCCATCGCCATTCAACCTTTCTTTTTCATTTCTCGAGTCCTCGACTTTGAGTTGATTCTCGTGCCTACATGGTCCAAGCCCTCTACCCTAACCATACATACACTACAAAAAAATACACTTCCGTGATGATACGTGTTTGTCACAGTAGGTCGCGTTTTTTGTCATGCATGTACATCCATGACGATTTTATGACAGAATCAAGATAGTCATACATGTGCTGTCGTAGAAGTGTTCCATGACATTACCAAAATTATCATCACGGAAGTGTCCACTTCCATGACGATAAATCGCGCGTCACAGAAGTGCTTTCGTCAAGGGTGACCGACACGTGGCATCCACCGTAACGGAACGCCGTTAAGCTATCGGGTCGGGTTTTGGATCCGATAACCCGTTAACAGCCCCGACCAATGGGGATTTTCCACGTGTAAAATCATCATTGGCTGGAGGAAACACGTGTCGGCTCACCGTTGGGACAGATGTCATCTGCTCATTGGACCGAAGGCGCCTATGATACGGCGACACGTGGCACGGCCCAACAGAGGCCCATTCCCGTGAAAAGGCCGGCCCGTTTGACTTGGTCAAAAGGTGGCGGCCCAGCCCACGGAAAGCCTGTTAACGGCCTGTTCGCATATAGCCCATTTACAGCCCGCTAACCCAGGGCCCGTTACGCCCTATCCGAATTAGGCCCAGTAGCGTCATTTGGGCCATCCAATATGATTCAGCCCGTTTTAACTTCTGGCCCATGTGTGGCCCATGACTTCTTTCGGCCCATATGAGGACGTTTGTAACTCTTGGCCCATTAACGGCCCGTGGTGAAACTGGCCCGTAATGAACAGTGTATCACTTTATACCCATTAACGGCCCGTTATTCCATTGGGCCGTTTCCAGCCCAAGTTATCTTTCGGCCTTCTCAGGGTCCATTGATTCTTGGGCTCATTTGCAGCATTCGGTTACATACGGCCCGTTACTGTCATTTTCTGCTTGTGGGCCAAATTCAGCCCGTTGTTACAGTCGGCCCGTTTGCGGACCGTTAATACGTTGGGCCGTTTTCATGTCAAAAAAACCCGTTGGGCTGTTTTCATAGAGTTATCAAATACGGCCTATTAACGGCCCGTTATGGTCCACGAATAGTACGACCCATGATTGGCGAAATGATGATACGCCCCGTAGAAGGCCCATGGATCCTACGGCCCGTATGAGGCCCATGGATAGTACGGCCCCTAGAAGGCCCATGGATCGCACAGCCCGTAGAAGGCCCATGGACCCTAAGGCCCGTATAGAAGGCCGATGGATCCTACGGTCGGACGAAGGCCCATGGATCATACGGCCTGCAGGAGGCCCATGGTTACAACAGTCCGTGTGTTGCCATGATTATTTTGGCCTAGTTACCAAAAATAGGCTATTGTGGCCACTAGAAAAAAAAACAGAAAAAGAACTGCAGTGACTACAAGCAAACAACTAAACAAGACAATAAGGAAATAAATAAGCAAGCAATTAACGCTAGCCTATTACCGCTATTACACATATTACATCCACTGGGCATCAAAGTTCGCCACCAGTGCAAATATAGGGAACAAAGCAGCACATTACATACACTGGCCGTCAAAATTGGCCACCAGTGCAAATAAACGCGGCAGCAAAACAAGAGCGTAACTGAAACAACTTCAGAAGAGCTCAAGAAACGTTATCCTGGGTATCCACCATGCTGGCAATAAGCTTAGCAAGCTGATTAGCTTTGTCCTGTTTGGCGCTAAAATCCTCCAACGCTTGCTGTTGCACCAGAAAGTATGCATCTGAATGCTCCAGGGACTTCCGCAGTCCTTCCGCTTCTTGTCGCAGCACAGCTGATCGATGTCTTTCAGCTTGTAGTTGAGACTCAAGAAACCGAACTGATTCAAACAGTGAGTTTGAATAGCTTGTGCAAACGGTAGTGGCCAGTAACTCGAACACTAAACCAAGACAGGACTTTGGGGTTGTCTCGCTGTCTTCAAGATAGTCTTCCTTAGCTGTTTTATCAGCTTTGTTGGAGACCAACAAGGATGTGTCACTATCCTGAACCTTATCTGCATTACTTCCTTTACCATTGCTTAATAAGGCACTCTTCCCCAATATTCTGTCAGCATTCTAAAAGAAGAAACAAGCAGACACATAACAAGTTTAGCATGTACTAGTATATGAAACTCAATTCAGTGAACCAGTTCATTAGTAAGGTGGACAGGATTAAACTACCAAGTCTTCTATTGCCAAGTACTAGTACATAATAAAAGCATCAAACAAACATATATCTATGTCCTATGGTCACTGCATTGTCTTGCCAAATCAAAATAGAGACACGGTTCAAATCATATCAGTTCAAGACAAAGCAGCAGTGAAAGAATACAAAGCGTGGGAAACTAGACGACACAACAAGATTTCAGATGGGTACCACGAGTCTACATGTACAACAACACTATTGGCTCTGTTGTGATGCTAGTAATGTGCATTATATGAAAGTCAACTGTATACACAATTGAAATTGAAATCAACAGAGTTATTGATAAGAGCAAACCTGTTAAAGAAACATGCGTGAACATACCTGCTGTGCCATTGGAGTTTCGATTGGATCCTTCAATTTAAAAATAAGTTTGTATGAGTAAATACAGTGATACAAGAGCAAAGCAATCATAGTTAAAAAAGGCGAGCGCGCCTAGGCTCTAGGCGTTGGCAAAACGCATTGCGCATAACTACGCATAATCTGTGCATAACTGCGCATAAGCATGCGCTTTGGTCAGTAAAGCGCAAGGCGGTGGCAAAACACACAATTAACGCCTAGCGCTTTTTTGAACTATGATAGCAATGGAATCTTAAATTAGAACAGTTGTTCTTCAGGTTTAGGCACTTGTTCTACATGAACAGAGTACAGTAAGACGCAAGAATATAATACTTAAAAATAGAAAATGAGCTCATAGACCTTACCACATTCTTGGTTCGAGACCAGTACAGAACAAGGCATTCCCAGTCATCGTCCAGTAAATGTGTCTCAGGAGAACGTAAGGGAATTTGATGAGTTTCTTTGCCAGTGAAGTACGTTTTCTTCAGGTAATTCCGATACTGCCACCAAGCATTCTTGAAGATAGCAGAGGTATTAGCACAGGTTACCTCATCCTGAGTTTCCAAATCGGTCCTTCTCTATAGAGAAAAATGGGAAAATTTGCTGTATTATAACCATCATGGAGGTAGGATGTATGGGACGAAGCAAAGTAATTGCCATGAATAACATTACTTACACATAACTCCTAGACAAACACCTGCAACTGGCATTTTCCTTCATCTTCAGTATAATATTTCCAAGATGGGAAGATACGCACATACGATTTAACATCAAATGCGATAGATGCTAAACTACGACTAGCTGGTTGTGCTTCCTCCACAGGAATAGGCGTACTAACTGGTGGAGTTGGGGTTCGCCGTGATAGTACTGGCCCTTTGGGCACTGGAGCTGCCTTACTAACTGCTCTTGTTTGGGAGCTTTGTGGTGGAGATGGTGCTGTGTCAACAGGAACTGGGTTACTATCGGCTGGGGTTGGGGTTAGATTGGGTGAAGCTGGTTCTCTGTCCATCGCAGTAGGGGTACAATCTGCGAGAGTTTGGGTTATGTGTGGTAGGGCTGGTTCTTGTGCATGTACAACCGGGATGCTATCTCCACCAAGAGGTAGCACTGTTTTATTTGAAGACCGTGTTTTTAGTCCGCTAGATACTGGCATCACCCGCTCCAATTCAAATGGCTGATAAACAGGAAACATAGTTGAATGTACAGACATTGTATGAGAGACAGATGCAATAGATAGTGTGGAAAAAAGAGGGCATGAAATAGTTGACATGTATATTGTTTAACTAAAACAGATAGCATGACATAATTTCACATATATGATGTCTATCTAAACTGGATAGCATAGCATAACATAATTCAAAGATATGATGAATAACTAAACATGATCGCATCACATAATTCACCTACATGTTATCTAAGTAATCAGGATCGCATCATTTAATTCACATATGTGATTTGTATGCTAAACAGAGGGCATTCGATATGATGTCTGAACTAAGAACATGGTGTTGAATATTGTGTATATGATGTCTAAACTATGCAATGCAAGACACCGTATGCATGATATGAGCAGTATAACCGTGCTAAGTTAGAGCATACACCTCAGTGGGGGAATAGGACTGGTCATCTGTCTCTGAATCCATCTCTGAGGAGCTATCGGGACCCAACAAGAGATCTGCTTCGACAGGTAGCACTGTCTGCTCTGAAGGCCTTGTTTTCACTCCAGATTTTCCATCTCCCACCCAAATGGCTAATTCACAGGAAGAGTAGTTTAATGTACAAACATTGTCGACAAATGGAAATGTAATGAAGAAAAGGATGGGTAAGATATCATTCAAATATATGATGCCTAGTTAAACAGGATGGCATTGCATATTTCACATATATTATGGCTGGCTAAAAGACATGAGACTGCATAATTCCCATATATGATATAGAAACTAAATAGGTGGCATTACAGAACATGTCTAAACTAAGCAGATGACATATATGATGTCAAAAGTAGGCACTACAAGGTAACATATGCATGATATGACTAACATCATCATGCCAAGGTAGAGCAAACACCTTGGGGGGTAAATAGGAGTGGTCAGCGGCGTCTGAATCCGCCTTAGAACAGATATCTTCCTCTGGATTACAATCTGGAGAGGGGTGGGGAGGGTTTGCCATTGAACCCACCATGGAGCGATGTCTGCATGACATTGTATTGCCGTGCAAAACTCTTCTCTTTTTCTCTACATGTTCAGCATGACTGTGTACAATATCTGACATGCATACGAAAAAAATATGGTGAGATTATGTAAGAAGAGCATGCAGAAATTTAGAGTGATGGTAACAACCAGTGGTTCGACGTTTTTCCGTTGAACCAAAATAGCCCTAATGGATCGACGTGAATGTATAGTAATAAGTGATGCAACAAGTGTACAACCTTTTTGTCGTAGCCGTGTCGACCTCAGCATCATTGGGTTGGTCGCTGAAGCAGTTGAGGCAGAGGTGGCTGTCGGAGGTGTGGAGGAAGATCTGAGGAATCTGTAGACGGCGTCCAGGGCACTGCTCTGTTGTGATGGATCATTCTGTCGTTGGAGCAGCTCCGGTGAGCCGTAAGACGTCAAGGCTGAAGCAGCACAAGATAGACATCGTCAATCTCAAGTGGGATTCTAATAGCATCTCCAATAGATGATGTAAAATGGATGTAAAATTAACATCACCAAAAACCACCTAACTACAACAGATGAGGTAAAAACTGTTGATTCTGAACTTAACTGTCGAAACTGAAATTTACTGTGGAATCTGAATGCTACTATCGAAACTAAACGCAATGGTAGCAGAGAGGCACTTGACATGTAGTTTAGGGAGGGCCTGCAGTTCATCTTCAACCTGCACCCCCCTGAGCCGCCAGCCACCACCGGCCGAACCGCCGGCCCCAGCGCCGCCTCGCCGCCCCGAAACAACTCGCCACCGCCGCCCCGGCCAGCCCTCTAGGCCCCCCGCCCCCACCCTGAACCCTAAGATAGATAGTGGGGTACCTCTCTGGTGAGCCCCCGTCCCCGTTGCGGGTGGTTCTTCCTTAACTCCGGCGAGCCCCCCCAACCCCTGAAAATTGACTGACCCAAAAGTCGATTCAGTCGACTGAAGTGTGGCTTAATCGGAGCAGAGCAGTAGCACGAGCGAGGGGGAGAGCAGCAGCAACAGCTGGGCGAGCGAGCGATCGAGCGAGAGCCGGAGCAGCAGCAGCAGCAGCGCGAGCGAGAGCCGGAGCAGCAGCAGCAGATCCGGCTGGTATGGACGCCGTCGCCGAAGGGGCCTCGCACTGGGGGAGAGCCGCCGTGGAGATGTCGCCCGTGGCGCCGGCTTCAAGGTAGCCGCTCCATGGGGGTGCGAGATGGAGCACCGTCGGCGCCGGGAGGTCGAGTTAAGGAGAAGGTGCGATGCGATGAGTGTACAACCTCTTTGGTGGCGCCGAGTAGGCCTCGGCTTCGTCCGAGGAGTCGGTGAGGATGCTGCGGTTCCGGTGAAGCAGGTTAAGGCGGCGCTGTGGGGATGGAGCAGCCGCGATAGACGAGGCGATCGTCGGAGCAGCTCCTTGGAGGTGGAGGACGGGGCGGCTGAACCGGCGGGACGGCGAGATGGACGACGGATCCTCATCCAGGGAGGTGGACGAGGGACGTCGAGCTGTTGCGGTGGACGACGTCGTTGGGGAAGAGGCTCCGGCTGGGCAGCGGTGACGTGGCGGACGGAGGAGGGTGGGGTTTCGCGGCTGGAGCGGAGAGGTTATGGCGGCCTGGGATTTCAAATGGCGAAAAGGGGGCGATGGGAGGGGGTGAAGCATGACTTAGGGACGCGCTTGTCCAAAATGTAGGGTGTGTTACAAAAGTACTCCCCACCGATATGAACTAGCGACCCTTTCGGCTCAGGGTTAGAAGTGGGATTTCGCGTGTCGGGATTTGGCAGCTGGAGGGAGTTTTCGCGCGCGCTGTAATTTCGGGATAGCAAGGCGCGGGTTGTGAAGGCGCCAGTTTTGGGAGCACGATATCTGAATTTTCGGGATATAACAAGACGCAGGTTGAATTTTAGGGACAAGCCTAACGTGTAGTAATATTGTACTTGTACGTACCAAATCAATTCGCACTTCCCTCAACCAAAAAGAAAACGAAAAAAATAAAACTATTCACACCACACAAAGAGAGAGTCTTGCCCCGTTTTACTATACAAATGCTATTCAAAGCTACTCCCTCCTTCCATCTATATAGGGCCTAATGCGTTTTTCGATGCTAACTTTGACCAAGTATTAGAGCAATGATATATGACATGCAACTTACACAAAGCACATCGTTCAATTCGTCTGTGAAAGGTTCTTTCAATGATATAATTTTCACATTGTGCATGTCATGCACTATTAATCTTGTCAATAGTCAAAGGCGGTCTTAAAAATCTCATTACGCCCTATATAGATGGAAGGAGGGAGTATGAATCCATGTTATGTCCGATTAAATTTTTTCGCTTGCTGTATAATGCATGTAACCTACTCATACCAACATTTTAGTGCATTCCAAATGTCTATACTACCGCTGCAATTCGAACTAAATTTGAATTCGTTTCTCTATTTCAATAAGAATCTACAATCATGATTGTTGCCAACTTCAACCATCATAGTTTCCTTGCTATCCGCCAGATATAAACCGGACGGCCTATAATGCAGGATGGCAGGCACACCATCATCAACAACTCCGTTTTTTATAAGAGTAGAGATAAAATATATTAAATGTAGTATAACATGTTCATAACCACACCATGTGTATCACCGTTATATATATTCACACATGCGTCGGTTTGAAACACTACGATAAATTCTTCAAATATCCGAATTCGCTTTTTATAATGAACTATATATGATCTCTATTCGTCTTTTACACCCACACAACCCTCTTATCTTTGTAGCTAGCGCTAACTTTCTCTTGCGCATGCACACGCCCGCATCCCTCTCACCCTCCCTCAGCATTCTCTAGCTCCATCGTGCAAATTCGTCTTTTCACTTTAGGTCATTCACCCACGGTGTGTGTAGGCCCCCCAGCTCCTTCTTTACGACACACATCGATCGATATGCCTCTCTAGCCAGGTGTGCCTAGCACAAACAGAAGCTTCCCCTCTTCTCTTGTCACCGTCCATGCCTCACTCCCACCACTCTTTTCATCGTTCTCGTACTCGCACACTCCTCCCCCTCGATATAGTATGCCTCTCGTACCACCTCCTACATGCATCCCTCTCTCTCTATCCTTCTCCTCGTGCCTCATTTGCTTCTAACACACACATGCATGTATACCGATCCATCTCCCAACATATACCTAGATCGACTTTAACTACCCCCCATCGATCGATGTACCTCACAAGTTATGTCTCTCCTTTCTCTAACAAAGGGCGATTGATCTTCCTATGTAGTTACGTCTGCTTACCACAGCCACATCGTCCCCCTCATCACTCGTGCATGCCTCCTGACCCGTCTCTCACACGCACGTGCACAGACAACAAGCAGCCATCTCCTCTCTTATTGATATTGCGGGAGTGCCCTCCGTTTGTCTAGCAAGCCTATCCCACCATTTGTTAGAAGCAACTCCACTACCACCCCCTCCAACACTCTAGCTCTGTCTCTCTCCCAACCTTATTCCTCTCCTGCACATATGGCCCTTAATACATGAGGCAGATCGATCTCCTTAATACATGAGGTAGGCCTCTCTCCTCCTCCACACATATACCAGCCATTGTACCTCTATAGTTAATTGGGCCTCCCTCTTCCCCCACCACACACCGATAGTCGAGCGCTGCAGGTAGGTATCCATGCCACAGAGACAAACTGCACATGTCCCATCTCACGTTCCAGTAGGCTAGCCACTCTATATCTTTGACGTGGGCACACACAAATTCGATGGCACTGTTTATCGATCGCGCGCGCACACACACACATCATCCCTCTCTTCGATTCTATGGACACCTCAAGCCGATGATACCTCCACTCTCTTCTCGTGGATCGCCCCCTCTATATATATGTTATATCCAGGACTCTATTTCACACACATTGCATATGTTACATTTTTTGATTGACCCCCCCCCCCAAAACTCTCAAGAACCCACACACTATATCTCTCTAGGTTTGTATCTCTCTCACACAACCCCACGTAGGTGGTGTACGTATACAAGAAGAGAATAGGTGCACCATGCACGTACTCACGCTTCGTGCCCAGCCACACCCGCGCGAGTACACGGTGGAGCTCATTTCTTTACGAAATGGCAGCCCACGTGCTAATTTGAACGCCTGTAGCGGTTGTTTACCTAGGGAGGTCATGTACCACGCGTGCACAAAACAAAGTTCGACTTGACGCGTTGCCGCGTTATTTTTAAATAAAGTTATAGCGCTCAATGGCACGTACATAGAATATAAAATGATTTTTATGGAGAAAAAGGTAGTCCGCTCACTATATACAATGGAGCCTGCCTGCCTGGTTTGTCGCTCTTCAGAGTATCTCACACAAGGCTGCGGTGGCCTCTCTCTCTCTCTCACCGTTGGTCACTGATCCGGCCGCATCCCGTCTGCCGGGGAAAGGGAGTGCGGTGGCCTCTCTCTCTCTCACCGTTGGTCACTGATTCGGCCGCATCCCATCCGCCGAGGGAAAGGAGGAAGTGCATCGTTTCTCCGTTTTACGGCGCCGAGGCAGCACGTCCCGATCTGCGGTATACGCCGTTCTCTGACCAAGCTCCGGCGCGGCAGGGCCTACGCCACCTGCTCGCAGATTCCGCCCGTCGCCGCTCACCTAGTTACATCCCGACGACCTCCAGGTATCCCCTCCGGCCTTGCTCCACTGCCCGTCTTCCCACGTCGCTGCATGTGGATCTTCCATAGTTCTTTGCCCAAAACGTAGCTCGTCCGGCGTACTTTCCACATTGCATTCTCGTCCTCACACCGTTTTAGACAAACACAACCGTGTTGTTATCTTCCCTTAGACAAGGAATATGCTTCTTTTTTGTCGTCGCATGTGTCATCAACTGTTATTGGCCAGTAATTGTTTCCTTTCTACTCGTTGCTATTGCGACCTTTTGGTGAACTGCACAAATCACTTTTTTCTTAAGAGTGTTTTGTGCAGTTGTACTAAAATGTCACACGGGCAACGTCTCTACATTTCAGTGCGACTGCACAAAGGGAGATTGGTTTTGCTCTATCCTCCTCATCCAACTCCGAGCCTAATCTTCTCCAACTAGTTAGTCTTAAGAGAGACTGCAAAGGTGACCGGCTTCTATTTGTGTGTTTATGGTTTCATCAGCAGTCCTCTATTATCGTAATCACACTTAATATCTTTGGAACAGGGATGCTCAGCTCTATTTTAGTGGAACTGCACAAAATGATCGGAATGTTGCATGGTCCAGATAGCTACTTTTTCCCCAACATGCCTTGTTGATTTAGATAGAGCTGGGGGGATGTTGCTGCCAATGAAAGCATGGATCAATTTTAATTTAACACCTTCTCACAACTCTGTCTTCAGTTGTGATGTAATTATTAGCTCTGATCTGCTAATAATTGACATGCATTAGCAAGGAAGTTAGTTTTTTATTATTTCCGAAAGAGCACCGATGGCAAGACACGCGAAACAAAAGCTGAAAGCTCACACCATTGTACAATTTCATGTCGCTGGAAAATTATTTGTATAGTACGTCAATTATGTAAACAAATGATGGAAGCTTGATAGCATTGCCAGAAGCCTCTTCATCATCCGGGTCCATATGCCATGCACAAAATTATACTCCTTCGTTCCTAAATATTTGTCTTTTTACAAATTTCAAACGGGCATATTTTAGAGTGTAGATTCACTCATTTTGCTTCGTATGTGTACTCCCTCCATTCCTAAATATTCTATTCGTCTTTCTAGAGATTTCAACAAGTGACTACATACAGAGCAAAATGAGTGAATCTACACTCTAAAATATGTCTATGTACATCCGTATGTGCCAGTCCATTTGAAATCTCTAAAAAGACAAATATTTGAGTAGTCACTCGTTGAAATCTCTAGAAAGACAAATACTCCGGAGTATATTTAAGAACCGAGGGGGTAGTGCACAGCCGCATGGGAGACTCAGCCCGGTCATTGCGCTGCATTAATAGTGAGCAATGAGCAGTCAAATCATAAGCCCCACCTTTCCCACTGTAAGTTGCTCTGAAGAAGCAACCATCAATACACTCTTCTTTGAATCCGCTCATACTACTCCATCCGTCACTGTTTATACAGCGCGCTTCAGAAAAAAGAAAAAAAATCTGTGGGACCAAGGCGACTAGCGATCGGCCTGAAAAATAGCATTGGTAGTTATAGCACGGCGTCTATTACTAGAGGGAATAATGCGTACACACATGCATGAAGTGCTTCCACCCCGGGTACACACATGCATGCACTTACTCCACTCCGTAGTAGTACAGTACATGGAGAGAAAATTGTGGACTTGATTGCGGTTACCATGCCCTAATTAATTGAGCATTAAACCAAACACGTCTAAAGTCTCTCTGGTAGTGGAAATGCATTGAGAGAAATGCATCATAATGAAGCGCGCCCTGTAAACTGTGACGGAGGGAGGAGTAGTATGAAGGTGAAAAACCAAGTACGCGTATGGCCAGTCGGTCAACTCACCTCCTCTTGGCATATCACTGACATGTGGGACAGGAGTGTGAGCAAACCGATCTCAATTGACGGCAAAGAGCCAACCCGCCGTTCCTTGAGAGAGACGAGGAGCGAGAACACACAGACGGGCTCGCACGGAGGCTAAGATATATTCGAGCATGGTTGGTTGATCGATATAATTCATTACATGTTGGGCTGCCGTTTTCCGCCCTTCTCCGGAATAAACGTGTACTTTATCAGAGATAAAAAAAGAGTACAGACGCTCCACCATGCGGTTCTAGTAGTAGTACTACTCGTACTACTGCGCTTGGCTCTTCGCCTCTTTGTGAAGTCGAACAATGATGGTACTCCGCATGTTGGGTACTACAGTGTATGCCTCTGACAATCTGACACCGAATGGACTGATGCATGTCCACCGAGGGTAGGTTGCATTAGTCAAAAGGCGTAAGCGAGCTTCACCTTGTCCTGCAAGCTTCTTCTCGTTCTGCGAGTTGACGGGACACACCAAAAAGTAGCGCTAGTCCATACTCCCTCCTTTCCGGTTAATATGGCTTAATCTTTTTTGCGGGTAAATGAGAGAGCTTTATTCGTATATAAGCATTCTTAGGACGATCAGCCAAGACACTGGTCACTAGAAAGCGAGGTACCCGCAAAAAAAGAAGTAGGAAGCGAGGTGTTTCATCAAGCCAGCTCTCGGCCACATTCAAAGTGCAGCAAGCACGGTTCGCACGAAGATGCGCCGCAAGGTTTGCTGACCTGTTTACATGCCGAATAACAAAAAAAGAGGAAATATTACCGAGCGCTACTATTTGTAACAGGATATGAGCCAGAATTAAGCGAGAATTGTGGTGAGTGTTCCATGCAATCAACTTCCATTATCACATGCGAGAACCCTCGAAGAGAACCAAATGTGTTGAAGATTGCTTTATCACATTTTAAAATTATAATAAGAGTGCAGACGCTCCTCCATCCGGTTCCTAGTACTAGTATAGTACGTACCTTTATAGACTATAGTAGTAGTACTAGTAAACTTTGCGCTTGGTTGTTCGCCTATTCGGGAAGTCGAACAATAATAGCACTAGTAGTATAGTGTATGCTTCTGGCAATCTGACACCGAATTAACTGTTGCACGTCCACCGCCTGAGCGAGGGAGTGCTTGCATTAGTCAAAAGTTTCTCCTTGTCCTGCGAGCCACCGCGCGCAAGCTTCTCCCGTCCTGCAACCTTCTCCTCGTTCGGCAAGTTGACGGGACACAACAAAGTAATGCTAGTCCATACCGCCTCCTCTCCGGTTAATATGGCTTAATTTCAAACGATATAAATACACTGTCTGTCACTGTATATTTTTAAAAATACGGTCAGTGGACTTCATAATACGCTCATTGCACTCAATATATATATTTTCCGGTGTTTATACGGTCACTAGCTCACCCTGACTGAGTATGTGTGTGCATGCACGTGTAGGTTGAGCACTTGAGCGTGACCGTGTGTGTTTCGTCGTGTGCTCGGATATGCATGCATTAGGGCGTCGCGCGCGTTTTTGCGTCCATGTGTACGTGTGACTGTTGCATACATGTAGGGGGAGTACGTGTAGGGGCCACTAAGGAGCAGTCAAATCACACAGTAAGTTAGTCGGAAGAAGCAACCATCATTTCATTCTTGAATGACACGTACGCAATATAAAATGGTTGATATGGAGAGAAAAAGAAAACCACTATATATACACTAGCAGGAGCCTAAGCTACAAGCCTGCTTGCTTAGGTTGCTCTCTTCACAAGCATAGAACGACGCGCCTGATCCCGCAACTGGGGGAAGGGAACAATGTTCTGCGTAGACGCGGTTGACATGCGAGGGAGAAAACCCACAGTCGGTGCGTCCCAATCGGGGGTCACCGCGGTATGGGCCGATGCCGCGTCCCAACCGCCCTTCTAGCTACAGCCCGGCGTCCCAGGTAGTCCATCTTCCTTTTGGAGCCGGCTTGCTCCACTGCCGTAGCTCCATCTCCATGTCGATCTTTCTCTACTTCTACCGGCTTCTACTTGTGATGAGTTTATGTCTCATGAACTAGTGCCAGTACTATTATTCTAATCACACTTCTTCAATATCTTTGCCATCAGGGATGCTCAGGTCGATTTTAGTGGAACTGCACAAAAGCATCGTATGATCCGAGGGTGCCAGCCGTCTTTTCTTCGACAGGTTCTACCTGGCCAGGAAATTAAATCATGTTTAGTTGTGAAGTCGTAGTGACCCCATCAGTAGTTTTTCTTTCGTACATGCTCTCACAACTTTTTTCTTTAGTTGTGAAGTAAATATTGGCTATGATCTGTGAATCATTGAGATGCATCAGCATGCGTGTTAGTTTTCCTTTGTATTTGATGGAATGTTGTAACGGGGCAACCTTGGAATAGGAATGAAAATGGAGTGGAAAGTTTCTGTTTTTTCAAAGAAAAAATGGAAACGGAGAGAAACCAACGTTTCATTTCGTTGGATCGCGCCATCGAGCAAAACCAACGTTTAAATCACGTCTGTCGTGTTCGTGTCTCATCCTCCTCCACGGCTCGACCCCACATGGTCGCTCGGCATGCCACTCACCGCAAACCGAGTATACGATAACTTTCCCGCCTGCTTGTCGATGGATCGCGCCATGGAGTACTAGCACTACTGGAAGAGATTGACGAGTTGGGGGAGGACAGCTAGCTGTAGCACGGACTCCCAAGAACTTTTTACATGCATGTTGTAGCCGACTATTGCGACCTTTGAACGCGGAGCAGCCGCGTGCACCCGGAAGCGGCGCGGGCAACGCTCTCTCGGCCGGCGCGCCGCTTCAATGCCGGCGCCAGTGAGAGGTCGCGTCCGCTCTGGCCGGGTATGAATGCGGCACTGACCGTTTCGGGCGGGAAGCACGCGCGGGTGATGAAGAGGGTTCGGGTTGGTCAGGACCGGCCGTGGCAGCCGTCCGGACGTGCGCAAACAAGAGATGTTGTACGTTAATATTGCTGCGTATATAATTAACAACGTAAATAATGTGCCAGTTGGACAAATATGATTGGAGATGGAGATGGAAATGGAATTTTACGTAAACACGGATATGCATGTCTATGTCTATGTGTGTGTGTGCGCGACGACTCTCGCGACCTGGAAGCGGGGGCGTGTTTTTGATCGAGTTTTCTTTCTTGGTACGTTAGAAAATCAGTTTGTCTAATTCACATCTAGATGTTATTTAAGGATATCACATCTAAGCTCCCACAAGTATATAATGTAGCAATAAGAAACAAAAAAACTAGGAAAAAAATAGACCACAAACAGAGTGGACATCAACTTAGATGTGACATAACTATGTCACATCTAGATGTGTCCTAGACAGACCCTTAAAAAATTGTCCGCCAGTTTTCGTTTCTTTTTTCTGGGAACGCGCGTATTCTATTTAAAACCACTGCTATGGAGAGATTTTTTTACTCCATTATAGCCTCTTGTTTGATAGAGTTTCTCGCGTCTCGCTCTCTCACCCTCTCCATATATGTTACACGCTGGAGGCTCAACGTTCATTTGCTAGGGTTTGCTATATTCACAGTCTCTCACCCTCTCTTCACCAGATCTAAACAAGACTGCGTTGGCCTCTTGTCTCTCTCTCCCCCCTCACAGCTGGTGAAGGAGGCGTCCGTATC
Organism: Triticum aestivum; assembly: GCF_018294505.1. Classification (NCBI taxonomy): domain Eukaryota; kingdom Viridiplantae; phylum Streptophyta; class Magnoliopsida; order Poales; family Poaceae; genus Triticum; species Triticum aestivum. The sequence goes on from NC_057808.1 coordinate 96,093,721, forward strand.
CCGTCGCACCGGGAAGGGGAGGAGGTGCAGCGTTCACTCTATCGCCTTCGGCGAGGGAGGCAATCCACTGCCGGCTGCGCTGTTCTCTTTCACCCAGCGCTTGTGCGGGAGGGCCACCGACCCCTTATTCCTTGCTGCCGTATGTAGTGTGGGCAGATCCGGCCTCCCGCCGCACGCCTTGCCACATCCCGACGACCCTAAGGTATAAGTTTCTTTGAAACCGTCGTTGCTCTAGCTGCATGTGGATCTTTTTCGATCTGTAGTCGAATCTAGGTCTTGGTTCAAAGAGGAAAGAAGGGTGCGGTGGGCTAGAGCAAGAATCTAGGACATGGTTCAATGAGGAAAGGAGGGGCGAAAAGTAGTATAGACTGGCTATCCAGCCGCTTTGTAGGTCGAAAAGGGAAAAATGGGGTAACCTAGTACACACATATGTAAGGAACCGATCTCTTTGTTGAAAAGGGAAAGAAACTGGGGGGTCGGGTAGTTTGTGCAGGACTAGATTTGCTGCCCTCACATAGGAAGAAGGTTCAAAGAAAACAAATATGGGACCAGCGCATATATGCTGCCTGGCTACCGTAACATCCCAAATTTTCAATTTGGAATGTTATACATTAGATCATCATTGCATAGCATATTTTATTGCATTTTGGCAAATCCTCGATAAATCCTAAGCAACTCAAGGACCCTCGGAGAGAGTTGGGGATTTTTCCGGTTTTTCATATTTGATTTTTATCAAATAATAAAACGAGGATTTTGGTTTTAATTATTTTCTCTCCGAAAAATATTTCATATTAAAATAAATGAGAGGAGAAAATATGACTTCTCCACAATAATTGAAATATTGGAGGAAAATATTAAAATCAAACATTTGATTTTATTCGGATTTTATTTGCAATTTTAATTGCATTAAAAAATTGCAAGTTTTCAAAACTGCATTTTTGGGCCAAGAAAATGTTCATCTCGTTCTAATTATTTTAATTAGACGGGAAAAATTTGTTTTAGCATTTTGGATTTTTATTTATTCTTCTGTGATTTTTTTAGATTCGGCATTTAAAAAAAACGCCAAGCGCGCCGGCTGGGCCGAAGCCCAGCCGACGGCCCAACCTGCGCCGCGCCCGTCTCCCTCCCGAGCACGGCTCCCGCGCCGCCGCCGAGTCCGGCTCGAGCACGCCGCCCGCCGCCCCCTTGCCCCCTCCCCCACGCCACCCCTCCCCCTCCT
>NC_057808.1:96095591-96103842 GCF_018294505.1 Triticum aestivum
AAGCCCTGCCGGAGCTGCCCGCCGAGGTAGCCGACGGCGCCGCCGTGCCCGGTTTCTAAAGAGAAAAACGCCCCGGTTTTTTTTAAAACCCTAGTTTTTTTATATAGATCGGTTTTTTTTCTTTCAGTTTTATTACTTAGTGAACGTTCACCGATCCGTTCGTTTTAATGAACGCGTTCGTCGGTTTGACGCTGTTAACGAACGTTCGTTCGTTTAACTGTTCGTCTGTTTTCTTTTTCGTCGGATTTTTCGCGATTATTCCAGATCGCGATTTCTGATCAGATTTTCGTTCTAGTTTAACTTTTCGCTCGTTTATCAGAATCAGGCGATTCAAGCGCCTAGAGTTTCATCTTGAAATTCTCTTTCCGTTTAACCTACTCAAACAAGTTTTTGCTACTGTAAAATTTGACTTAGATCCAGATTAGTAAACGAAGCTTGTTTCTTTCGCCGTTTGACCTTCGTTGCTTCGTTTGAGTTGAATCTTTTTGCAAACCGGAATTCTTAAGTTGAACTTTCTGTTTAGATCTTTATTTGAGTTTTACTTGTGCATTAGATGAGTACTTATTGTTTGCTTGTTTGTTTGCGATAGAGTACCCGGAGTGCGCCGCTTGCTACTTCGAATCTTTAGGTTTCGCAGATCATCAGCAAGGCAAGTAACACTTTGATCATACCTCTTTTACTACCCAGTTTTATTGCATTAGATCAATCCTCAAACATTGCATGGTTAGGATCTAATTAAATTGTGGGTATTGGGAAGTAGTTGAGGTAGTACCTATTGCCCTGTTTATTGTCAAACCCTTGGGAGTTACTTCTACGTTTGCTTATATCGCTATACTATGCTAGTAGACGTGGATTGGGTTTGAGAGGTATTCACGACAGATGTGAGATTGTTAATTAATGGTTTACTTAAGGTGGCAACTAAAACTCACATCTGGGTGGATTGAGGCACCTGGAGAACCCAGTGCTGCCTGTATTTTTGGATATCCCGGAGTACCCGTGTGATCATCCTATGGACCGCCACCCAGGCTCAAAGGGATCATGAGATTATTCATGCTAGAAACTTCCGTGTGCAGCCGCAAGCTATTATGGACTCTAGCATAGTTGATTAAGTTGTGTGAGCTCTTGAAGAGGTAGACTAGCAGATGTAGGGGATGTAGGTGGTACTGTCTACCCGGAGTAGAGAGTTAACGCTTCTGAAAGACTGTGTCTCGGTCATCCGTTTCTCAAATACCATGAAGTGCGAGAATCCCAACAGAGGAGATCGAGTCTTGTGGGGGAAAGTGCACAAACCTCTGCAGAGTGTATAAACTAATCATGGTTAGCCGTGTCCCCGGTTATGGAAATCTTGAGTATCTAGTACCTGGATTGTCATGTGAATCTCATCATGTTACTTTAATTAATATTGTTGGGTTAATGATGATACTTAATTGGGATTGAGTTGGAGGTACCTTCTCAATGTTTAACAACCACCATGATAGTTAAATAAAATTTATTCCTTTAAAGTAGGGAAAAATTGGCTTTTCGCAAAACTGTAACCATAGAGCTTTCTACCAGCCATATATGCATGTAGTATAGCATTATTATGTTCATTACTCTCTATGTGTTACATTGCCAGCATATTCCATGTGCTGACCCGTTTTCGGGCTGCAACGTTTCATGTTGCAGACTTTTCAGACGACGAGTAAGGTGCCTTAGGTCGTGGTCTTATACTCAGCGATGCCGTTGGAGTTGATGGACTCACTTATCTTCCAAGCCTTCCGCTGTTATCGTATTAGATGGCCTTAATCCATATTTATCATACTTATTCTCTCTTGAGATATTCGTTGTAATAAGTGTGTGATTGATACTCTGTTATAAATCCTCCATTTGTACTGTGCGTGTCAGCATTACTGATCCAGGGATGACACTGGTGCACAGCAGCACAGACTATTTGAGGTCTGGTCGCTACAGCTACATACTCTGCATCACCCATTTATACGTGTGGACGCACATGGTGCTGGCATGTCCCATACAACTATTTTGCTGTTGTTAATCTAAGAATGCCGCCAGAAAATTGAAGCAATGCCACTGTTAAAAGTAAATTACATTTTTTAACGACTGTTGTTTCAAGAGAATGTCTCTGTTAATATGAATCAATGCAACCGTTTTAGAAATGCTACTGTCCTACTTTGTTTTCCATCCAAGATAAGTTAGATGCTTCTTTCTGTCACCGTTTGTTTCATCCTCCTTTATAGGCAAGTAATTGTTTCCTTTTTTGCCTCTGTTAAAACAAGGCTATCGATTCAACTTGTTGCTATTGCGACATTTTGCTTCGCTACTCGAAACACTTATGTTTTAAGAGTGTTTTGTGCAGTTCAACTTGAATGTCACACCGGTGACTTTGCTTAATTTTGGTGGAACTGCACAAAAGGAGATCGAGATTTGTTTCCAGTCTTCGTGGCGAGTTGTTTCAAATCTTGGTCTCAACCACATGATGTGCAGTGTGCTTTGAGATGTTGTGCTACTTGTTTTGGTACTGTTTTAAATAAATGTTGAATTGAAGCTATTGTATTGCTGTCTTTTCCCATTAAGTAGTGAACAAAAATGGGACTAACCCAGACATGATGCTTGTTGCTTTGTTACAACAAATTCAGCATCACCCCCTTTATAAGCCAGTAATTGATGCCACTCTCAGAATTAACTACTGAATCTTATTTCAAAACTGCAACACTTGTTAGGGATTGGCGGGATTACCATTTTTGTGGCCGCATGTTTCATCCTCCTTTATTAGCCAGTAATTGATTCCTTTTTTGCCTCTGTTTAAACAGGGATATCTATTCAACTTGTTGCTATTGCGACATTTTGCTTCGCTATGCGAAACACTTTGCTTGATTTCAGTGCAACTGCACAAAACGAGATTGGATTTCCTATTCGTGTTGGCAGATTCATATTTTATCTTGTCCGTCTCATGAAAGGTCAGTACAGGCCTTCATCCACATGATTGTGCAGTGTGCTTTGAGATGTTGTGCTATTTGTATTGGTACTGTTTTAAATAAATGTTGAATTGAAGCTATTGTATTGCTGTCTTTTCCCATTAAGTAGTGAACAAAAATGGGACCAACCCAGACATGATGCTTGTTGCTTTGTTACAACAAACTCTGCATCACCCCCTTTATAAGTAGATGGAAGCACATACTGTTGTTGCGCCCACTCTCCCCTGGAACTATTTATGCTTTTCATTAATCTAATGCCGTTGGTAAAATTAAGCAATGCCACTCTCAGAATTAATTAACTACTGAATCTTAGTTCAAAACTGCAACACTTGTTAGGAATGGTACTATCCTGCTTTGTAGTTCTTTCTACATGTTTAACCAAGGTATTGTTAAGATAATGTCTCTGTTAAAATGAATCAGTTGCATTGTTTTAGGAATGGTACTTTTCTGCTTTGTCGTTCTTTATACATGTTGAAACAAGGCATTGTTAAGATAATGTCTCAGTCAATATGAATGAATCACACTGATGGAGAATTGCTATTCTCCTACTTTGTTTCCCATTAAAATAAAGTAGATCAGTAGATGCTTTTCTTCTGGGAGTACAAGTCATCAACCGTTATTTCTCAGTAATTGTTTCCCTTATACCTATTGTTGCTTACAGGGATATCAAAATTAAAGCTCGGTTTTATTCCGACTTCGATTTTAGTTGAACTGCACAAAAGGAGCCAATGTATCCAAGGCAAACTGCTGCATTACTGGGTCCAGTTGGTCATTCCACTTTGCAGAAAGAAGCAGTCACTGTTTGTGCTACATTACAGAAGGAATGACCGAGAAGCATTATAGAGTATTATTAGACACCGGTGACATGACTAGTCTGCAGAGACCGTTGGCAATTTAACAACACGTGGAGTGCCCTGGGCAAAAAGTGCCCAAACAAGTACAAGAAGCTACGACAGGACTCCACGATCATAGGCATTACATATTTTGAATGGGAAAAGCTTGTCAAAGTTTAATCATTGATGTTAGCAAGAAGACGTTAGTTTAATATATTGGAATTGGAAAACCTTGTCAAAATTTGCTCATTGATGTTAGCCAGAAGACATGCATTTGATATTTTTGAGTGGGGCGCCCTTGCTGTGAGCAGCGTCGAGTGTTTTTTCCTATTCCTGTGTTCAGTTTAGAAGTAAATAGTTACTCTGCTGAGATATTCCTGTGTTAAGAGTTTGTTTTGAATATTGTCTATGTAATGCCAGGCCTTGTGTTTGATTGCAAAGTTGAGCTTGGAATGTTGTGGCATGCGGCATCACGAGCTGTTCACCGTGCCTCCTGAGAATAATGCTTCGTATTGTTTTGCATGTCGATCTAATGCCAGTGATTTGCTTGTTAAGAATATCATCCTCTTCTGTTGTTTCCGTGCTTAAGAAGTTCATCGTCTGATGTTTCATTCATAGCCTATACGACAAGTCGGGTAGGTTAGACGTGAAACCATATGATCTTCCGACCAACTCATGATATTAGGCCGTGATTGGATCGTCGTTTTCCAACCAAAACCGCTTGTAAAACTGACGCTTGTAAATTAAAGCAGATGGTCTCGGGCGAAGGCACTTGGTTGGTCGATTTCAACTAGTAAAATATCGGAAGTACTTCACACACGATAAAAACGCTGAATGACACTCGGACGATTGCTAATCCAGTCGTTAGCTGCTATTTCAGCCTTTGCCCATGGATGGCATGATACGCACGTCGTGCATGTATCATCTGGTAATGTTGTCCATATAGCAGTGCTCGTAAAATATACACTGGTCTCTCAAATTACACGCGTAACCCGCCGGTTTTACTTACAGACCTCGGGCCCTCGGTTTCATTACGCCTGTATTTTACGCGTTGTTTCCGATGACGAGTAAATTACACTTGTATGTTAATACAGGTTTGAAATAAACCAGAGCTCCCAAGCGCGGCCTTACCGTTTCATGCCGTCTCAGTTTCTCGAAGGTGCTCATAGGTGTCCGATGATCCTGGCTTCCTGAATGAGCGGCGGGCAATGTATCAGACCATCCGTAGGGCCCGCGAGGCCCTCTCTGTTGTCCTTCGAGTTGTTGCGCCTCGCCGTGGCGCCGAGCATTGTTAACATCGTCAACGAACATGAGGATTCAGGAGATGACTTTATTTTGACTGGATGACACTAGGGACCCACTAGGGCCATAGCCGTACGTACGCAAGTGCCTCCTTATTATGTACAACTATATTTTTTTTGCTTTCTCCTGATTTCCTGACATCACGGTCCCACACCATTGTCAACCTATGTAGTCAATATAAACGAGAGAATTGCACAAGGTGCGGCCGACAGCTGGGACCAAGCAGCTCGAGCAGTATTTGTGTTTTTGAGGCGTGAGCACTGCAGAGTTTTTCTTGGCGATGATTTCGTTGTTGTTCAGAGGAGAGCAGGGTATTAACTGGGCGGGCTGTGGCCCGTCTAGCCCAGGCCAGATATCCAGCCCAGATACTAATTTTTTCAAGATGAAAATGGCTAGCCCAGCTATACGTCTTTTTGAGGAATACCCAGGCAAGGTCAACTTGTTATTCTCCGCCCCGCTGGGCCGCAAATCTTTCCTAGGAGGGATGCATTAGGCTTAACAAGAAACTGGGCTTTAAAAAACAATAAATGGGATGTAATTATAAAAACTGGGCAGTAACTATAACAAACACGAAATTAGTTTATAAAATATTATTTATGGATTTTGAAAATCTTAAATTTTCATTGTTGTGCGCGCAATGTTTCGTTGGATTTTTACGTAATACAAAATTTATATTTAATCTGACTAGAAATTTTGGGATAAAAATATTTCGGATCCCATCAAAATGTGGGCAATTTTATGGAATTCTGTCTTCAACGGTTGGTTGAAATTATTAATCGTTGTCCTAGCTAGAAAATGGGTTGTACTTTTAACAAACTGTAAATGGGCTGTTGTAAATTCCATTAGAATTCAAAAATGGGCTGTACATTCTTACAGAACGCAAATGGGCTATAAGTTCTCTGCCACACACTTGTGGGCCTACTAAGTGACGCGTCCCCTAAAAAAAATAAGTTGACGCGTATGCAAGGCTTTGTCAACTTATTATAGTCAACACACGGTTCTAGCAGCAGTGGCCGTTGGATGTCTATCCAACGGATGTCGTGCTTCTTCTTCAATCTCGGATATTCTTAGCTTCGGCCGCCCAAAAAATGATTCCTCCCCCTGACATCTGGGGCGCACCGTTTCGGAGGCTGACCTGTGGGCCTACTAAGTTGGAGCGTACCAAGGGCTTTGTCAACTTAGTCAATATAAATGATTCTAGCTGCAGTGATCGTACGATGTCCATCCAACGGCCGTAGTGCTTCTTCAACCTCTGGTCTTCTTGGTCCAGCCGCCCAAAGCAGCGCCGGTCGTGCCGCCTGCTCCTGCCTCCCGTGGCCGGCTGTGCTGCCGCGGAGGCCTCACCGCCCCATACTACTCCCACCGCTGGCCAGGCCATCCCTCCACTCACCCACACCCCTTGTTATTCTGCGGCGATGGCAGCCTCACACCGCAGCCGAACCAGTGAACCCTCGTACTCCTCTCCGCGCGGGCTTCCACTGCTGCGTCTTCCCCGGCTCCGCGTCATCCCCTTCCTAGGCCTCGCCGTCGTCCACCGCCCTGGTGCTCTCGGCGCGGCGTGGTCAACGTGGTCAATGACCGACTTCCATCGGAAGAGTACTGTACGTGGAGAGGCTGCCAGTTGGGTCCACGGCAACCGCAAGGAAGTGCCTCCTTATTACGCGCAAAATAATAATTCCTCCACCTGACAGCGAGGACCCATCGTACGGGCCACCTTATTTCGCGAAAAAAATGTTCCCCCTTGACTGCTGGGACCCACCGGACGGGCCACCGTATTTCACGAAAAAAACGTTCCCCCCGCTGTCAGCTCGGACCCACCGGAAGTGCCTCCTTATTATGCACAAAAAAATGAATACTCCCCCTGCTAGCTGGGATCCACCTTGGTGGGAGGCTGACTTGTGGGCCTACTAAGTTGACGGGGACGGAGGGCTTTGTCAACTTAGTCAATATGAACGATTCTAGCTCCAGTGACCGTACGATGTCCATCCAACGGCCGTAGTGCTTCTTCAACCTCTGGTCTTCTTGCTCCAGCCGCCCAAAGCAGCGCCGGTCGTGCCGCCTGCTCCTGCCTCCCGTGGTCGGCTGTGCTGCCGCGGAGGCCTCACCGCCCCTACTATTCCCACAGCTGGCCAGGCCCTGCGGCGACGGCAGCCTCACACCGCAGCCGAATGAGTGAACCCTCATACTCCTCTCTGCGTGGGCATCCACTGCCGCGTATTCACCGGCTCTGCGTCGTCCCCTTCCTAGGCCTCGCCATCGTCCACCGCCCTGGTGCTCTCGGCGCGGCGTGGTCAACGTGGTCAAGGAACGACTTCCATCGGACGTGGACTGTACGTGGAGAGGCTGACAGCTGGGTCCACGGCGGCAGCAAGGAAGTGCCTCCTTATTATGCGGAAAATAATGATTCCTCCACCTCACAGCAGGGACCCACCGGACGGGCCACCGTATTTTGCGAAAAAACGTTTCCCCCCTGACTGCTGGGACCCACCAGCTACACCTTCGCACGCAAGGAAGTGCGTCCGGGCAAAAAACGATTCACCCCCTGACTGCTGGGACCCACCAGCTACATCTTTGCACGCAAGGAAGTGCGTCCGGGCAAAAAAAACAAAACTATTCACCCCCTGACTACTGGGACCCACCAGCTACATCTTCGCAGGCAAGGAAGTGCCTGACAGTCGGGACCCACCTGGTCGAAGCGTACGTAGCATTGTCATTCTGGTCGCGAACGTGTACGCACATATATACTGGTCGATGTAGAGGCGCGCACGTAGCATGTACACGTACGTACAGCGGCCAGGGTGCAAGAAAGAAAATACGGCGACGTACGTACATACGGGCAGGGTCTCGAACGCCTACTCGCGCATACGTACAGCGAGGGCTCGTGTACATGGCTGGGTCGGAACGGAGAAACAGTGTCGTCGTCGTGTTCATGGGGAGGCAACGGAATGCGTCGTGTTCATGGGGAGGCAACGGAATGCGTCGTGTTCATGGGGAGGGGTGTGGTGTACCGCAAAACGGAGGAAACGGACCTCCTACGGTCGAAACGGGGGTCCTGTTGATCGGGGGGAGTGTGGCGTACCGCAAAACGGAGGAAACGGACCTCCTACGGTCGAAACGGGGGTCCTGTTGATCGGGAGGGGTGTG
>NC_057808.1:96104245-96116969 GCF_018294505.1 Triticum aestivum
GGGAGGGGTGTGGCGTACCGCAAAACGGACGAAACAGACCTCCTACGGTCGAAACGGGGGTCCTGTTCATCGGGAGGGGTGTGGCGTACCGCAAAACGAGACTCCACGGGATACTGTTCATCTCCACCGTCGACCTCCTCCAGCCTCCACGGGCTACCGTCGACCTCCTCCAGCTTCCACGGGCTCCTGTTCATCCAGCCTCCACCGCGCGCTACTCCACCGGCTACTGTTCAACCACCGCTCCACGGGCACCCCTCCACCGTCTACTGTTCATCCAGCCCTCCACACCACGGGGTCCTGTTCAACCACCCCTCCACGGGCACCCCTCCACCATCTACTATTCATCCAGCCCTCCACACCACGGGGTCCTGTTCATCCAGAGGCAACGCCACCGCTCACTGTTCATCCAAACCCCCCCGCAACGCTCACTGTTCATCCAATCGACCGGCTTCAGTTAGCAGCAGTAGCGAAGGAATCGCTCGATCGGGTTCAGTTAACAGCCATCGATCAATCGCTCGGGTTCAGTAACGCGTAGCCTACAGTGCAATTGCTCGGGTTCAGTTAGAGCCCAACGCCTCGCTCGGGTTCAGTTAGAGCCAACACCTCGCACACACGCGCGTACGTGTACGAGAGAAACGCGCATCGCTCGGCCCCCGACCTCCCACCGTAACTGGGAACTCCCTGAAATTTTCCTCCCCCTCGCTTCTACCACGTTTTTTCCGTCATGACGGCCCAAAGAATGTCATGCAGCTGCGTCTCCGGCCCGCCCAGGACGAAAAGCCCATTTTTTGTCATAGAAGTAGGAGCCCACCACATCTATGATGATACCGGGTTTTGTCACAATTATCATCATAGAAGTGTCATATGTATGACAGAAAAAAATTTCGTTCGGCCCAAAATGTCACGGATGTGTCTTTTTTTTGTAGTGATAGTGCCCACGCATTAGGTACAACCAATTATCATGCATATCAAATGGGTACTCATCAAGGAGAAGAGTCGCCTCGTCGTGTATCACCTTCGCACATTCCCGCTTCATGAGTCCAAGTGATGATTCGGGGCTTGGCCGTGATCTTGTGATGATATTTGTAGGTCGCTCCACATCATAAACATCATCAGTCCTCGTGTAGATGTTTCATCTTGAAATTGTATTTTCAAAAACCTATGTGCAAAAAGTATGATGAGTATAGTTTAATATCTTGTTAAAATTATTTAGACCCAACGCAAAAATGAGGAGAGACTGGTAGAACGCAAAAGTGAGTGGGAGCTCTGTAGCATTTCTCTTATTATATGTGGATGACATACTATTGATGGGAAATGATATAGAATTCTTGGACAGTATAAAGGCCTATTTGAATAAGTGTTTTTCAATGAAGGACCTTGGAGAAGCTGCTTATATATTAGGCATCAAGATCTATAGAGATAGATCAAGACGCCTCATTGGTCTTTCACAGAGTACGTACCTTGACAAGATATTGAAGAAGTTCAATATGGATCAGTCCAAGAAGGGGTTCTTGCCTGTATTGCAAGGTGTGCAATTGAGCATGGCTCAATGCCCGACCACGGCAGAAGATAGAGAAAAGATGAGTGTCGTCCCCTATGCCTCAGCCATAGGGTCTATTATGTATGCCATGCTGTGTACCAGACCTGATGTAAACCTTGCCGTAAGTTTGGTAGGAAGGTACCAAAGTAATCCCGGCATGGAACACTAGACAGCGGTCAAGAATATCCTGAAGTACCTGAAGAGGACTAAGGATATGTTTCTCGTTTATGGAGATGACAAAGAGCTCGTCGTAAAGGGTTACGTCGATGCTAGCTTCGACACAGATCTGGATGACTCCAAGTCACAAACCGGATACGTGTATGTTTTGAATGGAGGGGCAGTAAGCTGGTGCAGTTGCAAGCAAAGCGTTGTGGCGGGATCTACATGTGAAGCGGAGTACATGGCGGCCTCAGAGGCAGCACAAGAAGCAATCTGGATGAAGGAGTTCATTACCGACCTAGGGGTGATTCCCAATGAGTCGGGCCCGATGACTCTCTTCTGTGACAACACTGGAGCTATTGCCCTTGCCAAGGAGCCCAGGTTTCACAGGAAGACCAGGCATATCAAGCGTCGCTTCAACTCCATTCGTGAAAGTGTTCAAAATGGAGACATAGATATTTGTGAAGGACATACGGACCTGAATGTAGCAGATCCGTTGACTAAACCTCTCCCTAGAGCAAAACATGATCAACACCAGAACTCTATGGGTGTTCGATTCATCACAATGTAACTAGATTATTGACTCTAGTGCAAGTGGGAGACTATTGGAAATATGCCCTAGAGGCAATAATAAAATGGTTATTATTATATTTCCTTGTCCATGATAATTGTCTATTGTTCATGCTATAATTGTGTTATCCGGAAATCGTAATACATGTGTGAATACATAGACCACAACATGTCCCTAGTGAGCCTCTAGTTGACTAGCTCGTTGATCAACAGATGGTCATGGTTTCCTGACTATGGACATTGGATGTCATTGATAACGGGATCACATCATTAGGAGAATGATGTGATGGACAAGACCCAATCCTAAGCATAGCACAAAGATCGTGTAGTTCGTTTGCTAGAGCTTTTCCAATGTCAAGTATCATTTCCTTAGACCATGAGACCGTGTAACTCCCGGATGCTGTAGGAGTGCTTTGGGTTTACCAAACGTCACAACGTAACTGGGTGACTATAAAGGTACACTACAGGTATCTCTGAAAGTGTCTGTTGGGTTGACACGGATCGAGACTGGGATTTGTCACTCCGTATGATGGAGAGGTATCTCTGGGCCCACTCGGTAATGCATCATCATAATGAGCTCAATGTGACCAAGTGTTTGGTCACGGGATCATGCATTACGGTACGAGTAAAGTGACTTGCCGGTAACGAGATTGAACAAGGTATTGGGATACCGACGATCGAATCTCGGGCAAGTAACGTACCGATTGACAAAGGGAATTGTATACAGGATTGATTGAATCCTCGACATCATGGTTCATCTGATGAGATCATCGTGGAACATGTGGGAGCCAACATGGGTATCCAGATCCCGCTGTTGGTTATTGACCGGAGAGTCGTCTCGGTCATGTCTGCATGTCTCCCGAACCCGTAGGGTCTACACACTTAAGGTTCGGTGACGGTAGGGTTGTAGAGATATTAGTATGCGGTAACCCGAAAGTTGTTCGGAGTCCCGGATGAGATCCCGAATGTCACGAGGAGTTCCGGAGTGGTCCGGAGGTGAAGAATTATATATAGGAAGTCCAGTTTCGGCCACCGGGAAAGTTTCGGGGGTCACCGGTATTGTACCGAGACCACCGGAAGGGTCCCGAGGGTCCACCGGGTGGGGCCACCTATCCCGGAGGGCCCCATGGGCTGAAGTGGGAGGGGCACCAGCCCCTGGTGGGCTGGTGCGCCCCCCCTTGGGCCTCCCCTGCGCCTAGGGTTGGAAACCCTAGGAGTGGGGGCGCCCCCCACTTGGCTTGGGGGGGAAGCCACCCCTTGGCCGCCGCCCCCCTTGGAGATCAGATCTCCTAGGGCCGGCGCCCCCCAAGGCCCCTATATATAGTGGAGGGGAGGGAGGGCAGCCGCACCACAGCCCCTGGCGCCTCCCTCTCCCTCCCGTGACACCTCTCCCTCTCGCTGAGCTTGGCGAAGCCCTGCCGAGATCCCCGCTACTTCCACCACCACGCCGTCGTGCTGCTGGATCTCCATCAACCTCTCCTTCCCCCTTGCTGGATCAAGAAGGAGGAGACGTCTTCCCAACCGTACGTGTGTTGAACGCGGAGGTGCCGTCCGTTCGGCGCTCGGTCATCGGTGATTTGGATCACGACGAGTACGATTCCATCAACCCCGTTCACTTGAACGCTTCCGCTCGCGATCTACAAGGGTATGTAGATGCACTCTTCTCTCTCGTTGCTATATGACTCCATAGATTGATCTTGGTGATGCGTAGAAATTTTTTAATTTCTGCAACGATCCCCAGCAGTGGCATCATGAGGTAGGTCTATGCGTAGTTTCTATGCACGAGTAGAACACAAACTTGTTGTGGGCGTAGATGTTGTCAATTTTCTTGCCACTACTAGTCTTATCTTGTTCCGGCGGCATCGTGGGATGAAGCGGCCCGGACCGACCTTACACGTACGCTTACGTGAGACAGGTTCCACCGACTGACATGCACTAGTTGCATAAGGTGGCTAACGGGTGTCTGTCTCTCCCACTTTAGTCGGAACGGATTCGATGAAAAGGGTCCTTATGAAGGGTAAATAGAAATTGGCATATCACGTTGTGGTTTTGGCGTAGGTAAGAAACGTTCTTGCTAGAAACCTATAGAAGCCACGTAAAAACATGCAACAACAATTAGAGGACGTCTAACTTGTTTTTGCGGCATATGCCTTGTGATGTGATATGGCCAAAAGGATGTGATGAATGATATATGTGATGTATGAGATTGATCATGTTCTTGTAATAGGAATCACGACTTGCATGTCGATGAGTATGACAACCGGCAGGAGCCATAGGAGTTGTCTTTATTTTGTATGACCTGCGTGTCATTGAACAACGCCATGTAAATTACTTTACTTTATTGCTAAACACGTTAGCCATAGAAGTAGAAGTAATCGTTGGCGTGACAACTTCATGAAGACACGATGATGGAGATCATGGTGTCATGCCGGTGACGAAGATGATCATGGCGCCCTGAAGATGGAGATCAAAAGGAGCAAAATGATATTGGCCATATCATGTCACTATTTGATTGCATGTGATGTTTATCATGTTTTACATCTTATTTGCTTAGAACGACGGTAGCTTAAATAAGATGATCCCTCGCAATAATTTCAAGAAAGTGTTCCCCCTAACTGTGCACCGTTGCGAAGGTTCGTTGTTTCGAAGCACCATGTGATGATCGGGTGTGATAGATTCTAACGTTCGAATACAACGGGTGTAAGCCAGATTTACACACGCAATACACTTAGGTTGACTTGACGAGCCTAGCATGTACAGACATGGCGTCGGAACACGGAAGACCGAAAGGTCGAGCATGAGTCGTATAGAAGATACGATCAACATGAAGATGTTCACCGATGTTGACTAGTCCGTCTCACGTGATGATCGGACACGGCCTAGTTGACTCGGATCATGTTTCACTTAGATGACTAGAGGGATGTCTATCTGAGTGGGAGTTCATTGAATAATTTGATTAGATGAACTTAATTATCATGAACTTAGTCTAAAATCTTTACAATATGTCTTGTAGATCAAATGGCCCATGTTGCCCTCAACTTCAACGCGTTCCTAGAGAAAACCAAGCTGAAAGATGATGGCAGCAACTATACGGACTGGGTCCGGAACCTGAGGATCATCCTCATAGCTGCCAAGAAAGATTATGTCCTAGAAGCACCGCTAGGTGAAGCACCCATCCCAGAGAACCAAGACGTTATGAACGCTTGGCAGTCACGTGCTGATGATTACTCCCTCGTTCAGTGCGGCATGCTTTACAGCTTAGAACCGGGGCTCCAAAAGCGTTTTGAGCAACACGGAGCATATGAGATGTTCGAAGAGCTGAAAATGGTTTTCCAAGCTCATGCCCGGGTCGAGAGATATGAAGTCTCTGACAAGTTCTTCAGTTGTAAGATGGAGGAAAACAGTTCTGTCAGTGAGCACATACTCAAAATGTCTGGGTTACACAACCGATTGACTCAGCTGGGAGTTAATCTCCCGGATGACGCGGTCATTGACAGAATCCTTCATTCGCTTCCACCGAGCTACAAGAGCTTTGTGATGAACTTCAATATGCAGGGGATGGAAAAGACCATTCCTGAGGTATATTCAATGCTGAAATCAGCGGAGGTGGAGATCAAAAAGGAACATCAAGTGTTGATGGTGAATAAAACCACTAAGTTCAAGAAAGGCAAGGGTAAGAAGAACTTCAAGAAGGACGACAAGGGAGTTGCCACGCCCGGTAAGCCAATTGCCGGGAAGAAGCCAAAGAATGGACCCAAGCCTGAGACTGAGTGCTTTTATTGCAAGGGAAGTGGTCACTGGAAGCGGAACTGCCCCAAATACTTAGCGGACAAGAAGGCCGACAACACCAAAGGTATATGTGATATACATGTTATTGATGTGTACCTTACCAGCACTCGTAGTAGCTCCTGGGTATTTGATACCGGTGCGGTTGCTCATATTTGTAACTCAAAGCAGGAGCTGCGGAATAAACGGAGACTGGCAAAGGACGAGGTGACGATGCGCGTCGGGAATGGTTCCAAGGTCGATGTGATCGCCGTCGGCACGCTACCTCTACATTTACCTACGGGATTAGTTTTAAACCTCAATAATTGTTATTTAGTGCCAGCTTTGAGCATGAACATTGTATCTGGATCTCGTTTAATGCGAGATGGCTACTCATTTAAATCCAAGAATAATGGTTGTTCTATTTATATGAGAGATATGTTTTATGGTCATGCCCCGCTGGTCAATGGTTTATTCTTAATGAATCTTGAACGTGATGTTACACATATTCATAGTGTGAATACCAAAAGATGTAAAGTTGATAACGATAGTCCCACATACTTGTGGCACTGCCGCCTTGGTCACATTGGTGTCAAGCGCGTGAAGAAGCTCCATGCTGATGGACTTTTAGAGTCTCTCGATTATGAATCATTTGACACATGCGAACCATGCCTCATGGGCAAAATGACCAAGACTCCGTTCTCCGGAACAATGGAGCGAGCAACCAACTTATTAGAAATCATACATACTGATGTGTGCGGTCCAATGAGTGTTGAGGCTCGCGGAGGCTATCGTTATGTTCTCACTCTCACTGATGACTTGAGTAGATATGGGTATGTCTACCTAATGAAACACAAGTCTGAGACCTTTGAAAAGTTCAAGGAATTTCAGAGTGAGGTTGAGAATCAACGTGACAGGAAAATAAAATTCTTACGATCAGATCGTGGAGGGGAATATTTGAGTCACGAATTTGGCACACACTTAAGGAAATGTGGAATAGTTTCACAACTCACGCCGCCTGGAACACCTCAGCGTAATGGTGTGTCCGAACGTCATAATCGCACTCTATTGGATATGGTGCGATCTATGATGTCTCTTACCGATCTACCGCTATCATTCTGGGGCTATGCTTTAGAGACTGCCGCATTCACTTTAAATAGGGCTCCGTCGAAATCCGTTGAGATGACACCGTATGAATTATGGTTTGGGAAGAAACCTAAGCTATCGTTTCTAAAAGTTTGGGGATGCGATGCTTATGTCAAGAAACTTCAACCTGAAAAGCTCGAACCCAAGTCGGAAAAATGCGTCTTCATAGGATACCCCAAGGAAACCATTGGGTATACCTTCTACCTCAGATCCGAAGGCAAGATCTTTGTTGCCAAGAACGGGTCCTTTCTGGAGAAAGAGTTTCTCTCGAAAGAAGTGAGTGGGAGGAAAGTGGAACTTGATGAGGTGATAGTCACCCCTTCCGAACCGGAAAGTAGCACAGCGCGGGAAGATGTTCCTGTGGTGCCTGCACCGACTGGGGAGGAAGTTAATGATGATGATCATGAAGCTTCAGATCAAGTTACTGCTGAACTTCGTAGGTCCACAAGGACACGTTCCGCACCAGAGTGGTACGGCAACCCTGTCATGGAAATCATGTTGTTAGACAACGGTGAACCTTCGAACTATGAAGAAGCGATGGCGGGCCCGGATTCCAACAAATGGCTAGAAGCCATGAAATCCGAGATAGGATCCATGTATGAAAATGAAGTATGGAC
The DNA here is from genome assembly GCF_018294505.1 of Triticum aestivum. NCBI lineage: Eukaryota > Viridiplantae > Streptophyta > Magnoliopsida > Poales > Poaceae > Triticum > Triticum aestivum. Next base: position 96,112,043 of record NC_057808.1, read on the forward strand.
TTTGACTGGCTTGCCCGATGATCGGCGAGCCATAGAAAATAAATGGATCTTTAAGAAGAAGACAGACGCGGATGGTAATGTGACCATCTATAAGGCTCGACTTGTCGCTAAGGGTTATCGACAAGTTCAAGGGGTTGACTACGATGAGACTTTCTCACCCGTAGCAAAGCTGAAGTCCGTCCGAATCATGTTAGCAATTGCCGCATTCTATGATTATGACTTATGGCAAATGGACGTCAAAACGGCATTCCTTAACGGCTTTCTTAAGGAAGAATTGTATATGATGCAGCCGGAAGGTTTTGTCGATCCTAAGAATGCTAACAAGGTATGCAAGCTCCGGCGCTCCATCTATGGGCTGGTGCAAGCATCTCGGAGTTGGAACATTCGCTTTGATGAGATGATCAAAGCGTTTGGGTTTACACAGGCTTATGGAGAAGCCTGTGTTTACAAGAAAGTGAGTGGGAGCTCTGTAGCATTTCTCTTATTATATGTGGATGACATACTATTGATGGGAAATGATATAGAATTCTTGGACAGTATAAAGGCCTATTTGAATAAGTGTTTTTCAATGAAGGACCTTGGAGAAGCTGCTTATATATTAGGCATCAAGATCTATAGAGATAGATCAAGACGCCTCATTGGTCTTTCACAGAGTACGTACCTTGACAAGATATTGAAGAAGTTCAATATGGATCAGTCCAAGAAGGGGTTCTTGCCTGTATTGCAAGGTGTGCAATTGAGCACGGCTCAATGCCCGACCACGGCAGAAGATAGAGAAAAGATGAGTGTCGTCCCCTATGCCTCAGCCATAGGGTCTATTATGTATGCCATGCTGTGTACCAGACCTGATGTAAACCTTGCCGTAAGTTTGGTAGGAAGGTACCAAAGTAATCCCGGCATGGAACACTAGACAGCGGTCAAGAATATCCTGAAGTACCTGAAGAGGACTAAGGATATGTTTCTCGTTTATGGAGATGACAAAGAGCTCGTCGTAAAGGGTTACGTCGATGCTAGCTTCGACACAGATCTGGATGACTCTAAGTCACAAACTGGATACGTGTATGTTTTGAATGGAGGGGCAGTAAGCTGGTGCAGTTGCAAGCAAAGCGTCGTGGCGGGATCTACATGTGAAGCGGAGTACATGGCGGCCTCAGAGGCAGCACAAGAAGCAATCTGGATGAAGGAGTTCATTACCGACCTAGGGGTGATTCCCAATGAGTCGGGCCCGATGACTCTCTTCTGTGACAACACTGGAGCTATTGCCCTTGCCAAGGAGCCCAGGTTTCACAGGAAGACCAGGCATATCAAGCGTCGCTTCAACTCCATTCGTGAAAGTGTTCAAAATGGAGACATAGATATTTGTAAAGGACATACGGACCTGAATGTAGCAGATCCGTTGACTAAACCTCTCCCTAGAGCAAAACATGATCAACACCAGAACTCTATGGGTGTTCGATTCATCACAATGTAACTAGATTATTGACTCTAGTGCAAGTGGGAGACTGTTGGAAATATGCCCTAGAGGCAATAATAAAATGGTTATTATTATATTTCCTTGTCCATGATAATTGTCTATTGTTCATGCTATAATTGTGTTATCCGAAAATCGTAATACATGTGTGAATACATAGACCACAACATGTCCCTAGTGAGCCTCTAGTTGACTAGCTCGTTGATCAACAGATGGTCATGGTTTCCTGACTATGGACATTGGATGTCATTGATAACGGGATCACATCATTAGGAGAATGATGTGATGGACAAGACCCAATCCTAAGCATAGCACAAAGATCGTGTAGTTCGTTTGCTAGAGCTTTTCCAATGTCAAGTATCATTTCCTTAGACCATGAGATCGTGTAACTCCCGGATGCCGTAGGAGTGCTTTGGGTGTACCAAACGTCACAACGTAACTGGGTGACTATAAAGGTACACTACAGGTATCTCTGAAAGTGTCTGTTGGGTTGACACGGATCGAGACTGGGATTTGTCACTCCGTATGACGGAGAGATGTCTCTGGGCCCACTCGGTAATGCATCATCATAATGAGCTCAATGTGACCAAGTGTTTGGTCACGGGATCATGCATTACGGTATGCGTAAAGTGACTTGCCGGTAACGAGAGTGAACAAGGTATTGGGATACCGACGATCGAATCTCGGGCAAGTAACGTACCGATTGACAAAGGGAATTGTATACGGGATTGATTGAATCCTCGACATCGTGGTTCATCCGATGAGATCATCATGGAACATGTGGGAGCCAACATGGGTATCCAGATCCCGCTGTTGGTTATTGACCGGAGAGTCGTCTCGGTCATGTCTGCATGTCTCCCGAACTCGTAGGGTCTACACACTTAAGGTTCGGTGACGCTAGGGTTGTAGAGATATTAGTATGCGGTAACCCGAAAGTTGTTCGGAGTCCCGGATGAGATCCCGGACGTCACGAGGAGTTCCGGAGTGGTCCGGAGGTGAAGAATTATATATAGGAAGTCCAGTTTCGGCCACCGGGAAAGTTTCGGGGGTCACCGGTATTGTACCGGGACCACCGGAAGGGTCCCGGGGGTCCACCGGGTGAGGCCACCTATCCCGGAGGGCCCCATGGGCTGAAGTGGGAGGAGAACCAGCCCCTGGTGGGCTGGTGCTCCCCTCCTTGGGCCTCCCCTGCGCCTAGGGTTGGAAACCCTAGGGGTGGGGGCGCCCCCCACTTGGCTTGGGGGGGAAGCCACCCCTTGGCCGCCGCCCCCCTTGGAGATCAGATATCCTAGGGCCAGCGCCCCCCCAGGGCCCCTATATATAGTGGAGGGGAGGGAGGGCAGCCACACCACAGCCCTAGCGCCTCCCTCTCCCTCCCGTGACACCTCTCCCTCTCGCTGAGCTTGGCGAAGCCCTGCCGAGATCCCCGCTACTTCCACCACCACGCCGTCGTGCTGCTGGATCTCCATCAACCTCTCCTTCCCCCTTGCTGGATCAAGAAGGAGGAGACGTCTTCCCAACCGTACGTGTGTTGAACGTGGAGGTGCCGTCCGTTCGGCGCTCGGTCATCGGTGATTTGGATCACGACGAGTACGACTCCATCAACCCCGTTCACTTGAACGCTTCCGCTCGTGATCTACAAGGGTATGTAGATGCACTCTTCTCTCTCGTTGCTAGATGACTCCATAGATTGATCCTGGTGACGCGTAGAATTTTTTTAATTTCTGCAACGATCCCCAGCATAAGGCCCATATGTTTGCCGGGGGTGCCCGGAACCCCTTATGGTGACCCGATAAGTACCCGGTACCCCCGAAACACTTCCAATGTTGGAATACTATCGTCCTATATACCAATCTTTACCTGTCGACCATTTAGAGACTCCTCTTCATGTCCGTGATCTCATCTGGGACTCCGAACAACATTCGGTCACCAAATCACAGAACTCATATAATATTATATTGTCATCGAACGTTAAGCGTGCGGACCCTATGGGTTCGAGAACTATGTAGACATGACCGAGACACCTCTCCGATCAATAAACAATAGCGGAACTTGGATGCCCATATCGTCTCCTACATATTCTACGAAGATCTTTAGCGGTCGAACTGTTATGACAACATACGTAATTCCCTTTGTCCATCGGTATGTTACTTGCCTGAGATTCGATCATCGGTATCTTCATACCTAGTTCAATATCGTTACCGGCAAGTCTCTTTTCTCATTCCGTAATACATCACCTCGTGACCAACTCCTTAGTCGTTTTCTTGCAAGCTTATGATGTGTATTACCGAGAGGGCCCAAAGATACCTCTCCGATACTCGGAGTGACAAATCCTAATCTTGATCTATGCCAACTCAACAAACACCTTCGGAGATACCTGTAGAGCATCTTTATAATCACCCAGTTACGTTGTGAAGTTTGATAGCACATAAGGCATTCCTCCGGTATCCTAGAGTTGCATAATCTCATAGTCGAAGGAATATGTATTTGACATGAAGAAAGCAATAGCAATAAAACTAAACGATCATTATGCTAAGCTAATTGATGGGTCTTGTCCATCACATCATTCTCCTAATGATGTGATCCCATTATCAAATGAAAACTCATGTCCATGGTTAGGAAACCTTAACCATCTTTTATCAACGAGCTAGTCAAGTAGAGGCTCACTAGGGACATGGTGTTTGTTTATGTATTCACACATGTATTTAGGTTTCCCATCAATACAATTCTAGCATGAATAATAAACCTTTATCATGAATAAGGAAATATAAAATAAGAAATTTATTATTGCCTCTAAGGCATATTTCCTTTAGTCTCCCACTTGCACTAGAGTTAATAATCTAGATTACATTGTAATGAATCTAACACCCATGGAGTCTTGGTGCTGATCTGTTGGGAAACGTAGCATGCAATTTCAAAAAAATTCCTACGCTCACGCAAGATCTATCTAGGAGATGCATAGCAATGAGAGGGGGAGAGTGTGTCTACATGCCCTCGTAGACCGAAAGTGGAAGTGTTTAACAACCCGGTTGATGTAGTCGAACTTCTTCTAGCTCCGACCAATCAAGTACCGAACGTACGGCACCTCCGAGTTCTGCACACGTTCAGTGCGATGACGTCCCTCGCCTTCTTGATCCAGCAAGGTGTCGAGGAAGTAGATGAGTTCCGTCATCATGATGGCATAGTGACGGTGATGGTGAAGTGATTCTCGCAGGGCTTCGCCTAAGTACCGCAAAACTATGACCGGGGGTGTAAAGTGTGGAGGCGGGCGCCGCACAGGGCTAACGATTGTTGTTGTGTGTTCTAGGCGCCCCTCCCAACGTATATATAGGTGGGAGGGGGAGGGGAGCAGCCATGGGGTGCCCCAAGTAGGAGGAATCCTACTTGGGGTCCTCTCCCAATTCGGCCTCCCCTTCCTTATTTTCAGAGGGGGGAAAAGGGAAGAGGAGGGAGAGA